>NW_015185009.1:0-4206 GCF_001447785.1 Gekko japonicus
TCTATTTACAAACATTCCATCAAACTTCTTAGGATGGACACATGCCAATAGATACATCAATGCAAACAAGTCCTCCTTTGCGGTCCGTTTGTTTTCTTTTCTCTTTTCCCTGTTATAGTTTTACATAACGGGACGGCTCGGACCCCATTTCGATGCTTCCTCCAGGCAGATCCCGCACTGAATGATTTCTCCGGGTTTTGCTATCCCATTGTTATTCGTTATACAGACTCCCGGCTTGCTGCTGGATACTGTCTTATTTATGAAGTACCATCTGGTTTGCTAGACCATCAGTGGAGCCACAGGAGGCGCGACGTAAAACTATAACACGGAAAACAGAAAAGAGAAATGGACCACAAAACAGGAGGGTTTGAATTGTTGGCTCATATCCATCCTTAGTACTTTGATGGAATGTTTGTGAATAGAAACCTTTGCCTGTGAGAAGGTGAAGGAGTTAAGCTACACTTTGATAATACAAAGACATAGCTATTATATCGCGGCCGTATTTTGTTGGTTACCAACCTCCAGGTGGGGCCTGGAGATTCGCCAGTATTCTGTCTCCAGAGGACAGCAATCGGTTAGGTTTCCCTTGAATGCCAGTCGAGTCCGACTCTAGGGATGCGGTGCTCATCTCTGTTTCCAAGCCGAAGAGCCAGCGCTGTCCGAAGACGTTTCCGTGGTCATGTGGCCGGCATGACTAGATGCCAAGGCCCACGGAACGCTGTCACCTTTCCCGCCGAAGCTGTGCCTTTTCATCTACTTGCAGTTTCTTGCTTTCGAACTGCTAGGCTGGCAGGAGCTGGGGCCAGAGACGGGAGCTCACTCCGTCGCGCGGCCCTCGGGTCTCGAACTGCTGAACTACCGACCTTCCAGCCTGCAGTTCAACGTCTTAACCTCTGAGCCACTGCAGCTCCAGTTACTCTGTAGTAAATGGCTGCTTGAAAGGTGGATTCTCTGGCATCATATCTCTGCTGAGGGCCCCCTTCCCCAAACCCCCCCTCCTTAGCTCCACCCCAAATCTCCAGGAATCTCCCAACCTGGAGTTGGCAACATTGTGTCAGGGTCATATTGCACCACAGATGCTGCTAATCTGGAACACAGGGATCTCCACTGCTACTTGAATCTGACAAAGGGGGTTTTGACTCAGAAACTGATGCTCCAAATAATCTTGTTGGTCTCTAAGCTGTCGCTGGACTCGAAATCTCACTGTCCTCGGGCAGACCAACGCGTACCCTCTGAAACGACCATGGAGTGAATCCTGTCGGTCTGCAGTCAAAGAGCTCGATTTGAGTCCAGTAGCGACTTAGAGACCAAAAAGATCTTCCAGCTTTTCAGGAGTCAGCATTCCCTTTGTCTTGTTAGTCTCTAAGGCAGGGGTGTCGAACTCATTGGTTATGAGGGCCAGATCTGACATAAATGAGATCTCGTTGGGCCAGGCCACGTGTGTCATAAAATGCAATGCCAGGTAGTGGAGATATAAACTTTATAAAGGACACAAACACGAAGGTTTTTTTTTTACTTAAAATAAAAACATGCTTAAAACATCAGCACTCTTGCAAAATTTTGTTTATTTAACCGTGTCTGAGAACTGCCACCTCTCGCTCTGAATTACGGCATCAAAATGTCTGTGCCGTTGCAATCTTGAATATGCTGTCCAGGTGTGTATCTGTAAGCTGCAAACCTACCATGACGCAGCAGCAGCAGAACTGGAAGGAGAAGCAGAAGACAGCCGGTTCCACTGCGGGCCTGATAGAAGCCCTCCGGGGGCCTGATCCGGCCCCGGGGCCGCATGTTTGACACCCCTGCTCTAAGGTGCTACTGTCTAGCTCTGGGAAGACTGCAGGTTTCCTCTGGCTTCTTTCCCCCAAAGGAATTCTGGGAATGGTCGTTCTTGGTGGAGAGAGCTCTGCATCCTAGACACAGAATTCTCAGCACCTCGCCAAAATTCTCAAAGGTCAGAAACCGGCTGCAGCGTAGAGTTGTGGATTGATTCTCAGTTTGGGGCTGTCGCTAGACATTGCCGCGTTCAGAGAGGGGCTTCTCGGATCAGTACTACGCATGAGAAGTCTGGAAAAGAAGCAGGTCGTGGGGTTGAGGGCATCAGCTTTGAGTAAAAACTGAACCCACTCAGAGTTCTGCGGCAACGCCGGAGTGAATGCAGCATTCCGGGGCTCCGTTTGGCTGCCTCTCCGGAGGCTCCGTGGCCCCTGTGACCCTCGTGCTACGATGTGCCTCTTCCAGCAAGGAGGGCGGGTTTTCGGACTCCAGCTGGAACCACTTATGGGGACCTGTTTTCTTTGGATTCCAGTCCTGAAAAAACAAGCCAGTAGAAAGCAGGAGGGTGGGAGGGCGGCGGGGGGGTGAAAGAGTACAAAACGCAACCCAAAATTAGTTGGCGGGTTAACAAGACAGGATAAACATGTGGAGCAGAGGCCCGTGAGTGGCTGTTAGCCACAAGGTAGAGATGGGACACTCTGTCTGGGGCAGGGATACTCTGTCTTCTTGGTGCTCGGGGGGCAAAAGTGGGAGGGCTCCTGGAGTTCTGGCCCCACTGGTGGACCTCCTGAGGACCCCTGGTTTTTGGCTACTGAGTGACACAGAGTGCTGGACTGGAGGGGCCATTGGCCTGATCCAACATGGCTGCTCTTATGTTCTTACGGCTGACAACCACCACAACAACATGTTGTTGTCTGCTGACAGTTTGGACTGTTAGGAAGGAGGATGAGACTGCATTTGACCATGTGCAGAGTGCGTTTCCCTCCCCAGTGAGGAGCACCTATAATCAGCTACCACAAATGGGAGATTAGGGAGAAGATGAGAAGAAGAAGAAGAGAGGAGATTGGATTTATACGGGGCTGAGAGAGCTCTGACAGAAACTGCTCTTTTTCAAGGACAGCTCTTGTCAGAGCTACGGTTTGTCCAAGGTCATCCAGCAGGTGCGAGTGGAGGAGTGGGGAATCAAACCCGGTTCTTCCAGATCAGAGTCCGCGCACCTAACCACTATACCAAACTGACTGAAGAAGAGATTGGATTTATACCCCGCCCTTCACTACCCAAAGGTGTCTCAAAGCGGCTTACAAACTCCTTCCCTTCCCCCTCCCCACAACAGACACCCTGTGAGGTAGGCGGGGCTGAGAGAGCTCTGACAGAAAGGGCTCATTTTCAAGAGCAGCTCTGACAGATATTTGGCTTGCTCAAGGTCATCCGGCAGCTGCAAGTGGAGGAGTGGGGAATCAAACCCGGTTCTCCCAGATTAGAGTCCACACACTTCACCACTACACCAAACCTGGTATATCTTTATTAAGAACTGAATGGCTTTTGAGGCTTAAATCACGTTTGCCTCCGCACTGTTGAAGAGGGTCTCGTGAGCTACAGAACACGAGAACAATAAGTAGCCCTTGCTGGATCAGGCCATGGGTCCAGGTAGTCCAGCGATCTGTGTTCGACAGCGGCCAGTCAGTAGGGTTATTATAATATCAACTTGATTGGCACCGTCATGGGACAATACGAAAACCGCAAAGAACTGTGATGATGTGACGCTTAATAATTTTCTTTAAGAATCAAAATGATACAAATAAGTGAACCATAATATATGCGGTGGTCAGTAGTTCAGCAGTTCGAGACCCGGGCGCCGCATGATGGAGTGAGCTCCCATCTCTAGTTCCAGCTCCTGCCAACCTAGCAGTTCAAAAGCAAGAAACTGCAAGTAGATAAATAGGTACCACTTCGGTGGGAAGGTAACAGCGTTCTGTGCGCCTTGGTGTTTAGTCATGCCGGCCACATGACCACGGAAACGTCTTCGGACAGCGCTGGCTCTTTGGCTTTGAAACGGAGATGAGCACCGCAACCCTAGAGTCGGATTCGACTGGCTTTCGAGCAACGGAACCTTTACCTTTAACTTTAATATACAGAATAATAGAAATTTAACGGTGGTCTTTGGAATGCCTTGCCGTTTCAATGGTTGATCTTCTTCCGAACAAAGATGTGAGACAGATACTGTCTCTCAATAATTCATTTCCTCTGGTGACGTATCAAAGATATCAGTGATGATTTTCAACATTTATAATAGCTATAGTATCTAGTAGAGCCTTCCATGGGCTATTGGTATTGTAATGCCTTACCAGGTGAGGCTCATGTGGACGTTATATACTCGTTGCTTTCTCTACATCGATCCTGTCCGCCTTCTTAAGCAGCCATTTTCTCCAGGGG
>NW_015185010.1:0-3308 GCF_001447785.1 Gekko japonicus
GTTCTATTCTGTGATGGGCCCTGACCTGGATTCCCCCTCCAGATCCCGGATGCCGAACAGGGTCAGCTCTGGTCAGTATTTGGATGGGAGACCACCTAGGAAGACCAGGACTGCTAAGCACAGGCAGGGAATGGCAAACCACCTCTGAACTTTTCATGCCCTGGAAACTGTATGGGGGTAGAGCCCTCCTCCCTGAGCTAAGGCAAAACTGTGTGAGCCGGAGGCTAAAGAACTGTGAGCCTAGCTCACACTGACTCAGCTTAGAGGGAACACTGCTCTGGAGCCCTCCTTCCTGAGCTAAGGCAAAACTGTGTGAGCCGGAGGCTAAAAAACTGTGAGCTAGCTCACACTGACTCAGCTTAGAGGGAACACTGCTCTGGAGCCATCCTTCCTAAAACAAAACTGTGAGCCGGAGGCTAAAAAACTGTGAGCTGGCTCACACTGACTCAGCTTAGAGGGAATGCTGCTCTGGAGCCCTCCTTCCTGAGCTAAGGCAAAAATGTGTGAGCCGGAGGCTAAAGAACCGTGAGCTAGTTCACACTGACTCAGCTTAAAGGGAACACTGCTCTGGAGCCCTCCTTCCCGAGCTAAAACAAAAATGTGTGAGCCGGGGGCTAAAGAACTGCGAGCTAGTTCACACCTGGCCCGTAGCTACCATGGAGCCCTTGGGGCCCGGCCCCCTAGAATTTCTTCTGGGCCACCTCCCTCCCGGGCTGCCCGCAAAGTGCTCCAACTTACCACCTGCACTGTGCTTTCATTTAATTAGCTGGTGGCCCCCTCCCAAAAAATCCCGTGGCTACGGGGCTGGCTCACACTGACTCAGCTTAGAGGGAACACTGCTCTGGAGCCCTCCTTCCCGAGCTAAGGCAAAAATGTGTGAGCCAGAGGCTAAAAAACTGTGAGCTTCCTAAGCTTAGAGGGAACTGTGAGCTGACTCAGCTTAGAGGGAACACTGCTCTGGAGCCCTCCTTCCTGAGCTAAGGCAAAAATGTGTGAGCCAGAGGCTAAAAAACTGTGAGCTAGCTCACACTCACTCAGCTTATAGGGAACACTGCTCTGGAGCCCTCCTTCTTGAGCTAAGACAAAAATGTGTGAGCCAGAGGCTAAAAAACTGAGCTAGCTCACACTGACTCAGCTTAGAGGGAACACTGCTCTGGAGCCCTCCTTCCTGAGCTAAGGCAAAATATGAGTTGTTTTTTCTAAAGTAAAACCTCAGTATGCAGGTTAAATTGCCGTGTTGGCACTTTGCGATAAATAAGTGGGTTTTGGGTCGCAGTTTGGCCACTCGGTCTCTAAAAGGTTCGCCATCACTGCCCTAAGGTATCCCCTTAGCAGCACGCCTGCAGATAAACAGAGAAAAGTGCCAGAGATCCACAGTGAAACATCTGGGTGGGTGGGTGGGTGTGTGTGAATTGGGGCTAATGTTGTGCAGGATGTTTAGGAGACTATCTTAACCAGGAAGCTCCTAGCACGGCCTGGGATGAGCCAATACCTATCACAAAATAAAGAATAATGAGAGAATCACAGGAATAAGCTACCAAAAGAAAAGAAAATCACTGTGAAAACTTACTAAGGCTGCAGTCACACGGAGCATTAGCCACGCTACAGAGACAGAAGATAGGCAGATTTTCCGGGCGCGATCAAACCGCAACATCTGGGAAGCGTAGAGTTCCCGTGGCTAACCCGAGGCTTCCCGCCGAAGATGCGCCGTAAAAAACTAGTACCTCCGAGGTACTAGTTTCCGGAAACCGCGGGGCAAGGGCGGGCGTCTGATCACGTTTCCGGTGGTAGCTTGTGGCATCCGGCGCCTGCCCATGTCCTGTCACGAAAAGGTTCCCCCCCCAAGTCTCCACAGGATGCGCACAAGCACCCAACGGAGCATGCGCACGAAGAGGAAAGAGAAATTTCTGTTGCTGCGCAGAATCACGCATGCCGTTGAACGCGAAACCAAAAGTTCCACTCCTCCGTCCCTCGGCTTAAAAGAGAATAAATGACCCCATTTGCCACGGCAGCGGCGCCTAGCCATTGCTGGTGTGATCGCGCCGCTTCTTTGCCGCGCTGCAGGATTGTCGTGTGATCGCCACCCTCGTTTACCCACCGGCACTGAGGGCAGGACCCGTGGTGTGCCGCTGGCGCATCTGATCGCGTAATCGCGGATCAAACTGTGCCGGGGCAATTAGCCACGCCTCCCCCCCGCGATATCCGGCCTGTGTGACCGGGGCCCTAAGTATAGATTCATATCTTATTGTAGCCAACAAATGTCAAATTATCCAAAAAAAAAAAAAGTGTGTCGTGATTATTATTAATACTTACATAATACTGAGACTGAAGATTCCAATCCAAATTTGTAAAGACATTCAAACCAGTATCTGGCAACCAGTCACAGTAAAGTGCAAAAATTGCTATTCCAGCACTCAGTTCAAGTGCACTGGTTTCAGAGGAAATGTAGAAAACTCAGTTAGCTAGCCTTCCATCGGCTAGATTTGCATGGTATTTACAAATTTGTATTGGAATCTTCAGTCTCAGTATTGGAGGAGTATTCACCATTACACATTTTTTGTATAATTTGTATTTATTAACCACGATAAGATGTGAATTTATAATGAGTAAGTTTTCCCTGTGATTTTCTCCCTTCTTTAATGCCTGTCATGAAGCTGACCTGTCAGGTGCTATAGAGAATAAGAACAAAATAATGACTGAGTCTGGAGTCCTCCTCCCTGACAGCCAGAAGTCCCCTCTGGACCACATCTTGTTTCCAAAACAATTAGCAAAAAGCTTATTCAATATTTTTTGAACTCATCCATGAGGACTAGAAACCTGATTTTGTCTGGCAAACAAAAGCAACGTTCCGAGGAACTCCCCAACCGTTTCCAGATTGACCAGTAGGGGATGTACTCAATACCTGATGGCTCAAGATGCAATGTAATCTGGAAGGCTTCAAAACACCCTTCTCTCATGATTTACCTTCTCTGGCCCCATGCTGGGGCATTTCCAATTGTAAAGATAATACTGTAAGTTTCCATCTCCGATCCCGAATTTCAGTTTCTCTAAGAAAGTCTTGTTCTCCATGAGATCCAGTGCATTGAAAACATCAAAGCCCTTCTGCAGAGAGACAGGGAAACAAAATGAAACACACAGACATTTGTTTGCATACTGAGTAGCTTTCTAAGTATTCAAGACATTACACAGATATTCAGGTTTTTGTTCATAACCACAATAGCCGGAAACTTGCCTTAAAAAAACCCAAAATACCCAACACTCAGACATTCAGGAATTCTATTTCATGAGATAATGGAAAAAATAATAAG
>NW_015185011.1:0-3124 GCF_001447785.1 Gekko japonicus
CAAGCTGCAGCCAACAGCAGCAGAAGCAGGAGTGTCTCCCCTTCCCCAGCCACCCTGTAGTACCTCTTCCCCATCCCCAACTCATTTTTAAATGGTTCACTGCTTGTCCTGGAATAGAAATTGGACAAGTGAGCAAGAAATTGAAGCCTAAGAGATGATGACTCACTGCTAACTATCCATGCGGTGTGGAGGTTTACGGTGGGGTGTCACTGGCTCGCGAATGATGCTCAGCTGTCTTTTTCCTGTTCCACTGAGTCAGCTGAGATGGGGGAATTCCTGAATGGGAGCCTGGATGGAGTTCAGGATCTGCCCAGAAGCAGCAGCAGTTGATTTAAATGCACACATTGAGTTTGGCCGGGGATCAAGTCTGCCACTCTGAGTAAAGCTGCACTCGGGAAAAATGAAACTGATTCAAGGGCTGGGAAGCGAAAGTGAAGAGCAGACCAAAACTGTGCAGTAGATTTTTTTCCCTTCCTCAGTGAGTCCCAGAAGCCAGACAGAATCTCTTCTCTGGCCTGCTTCTCTGCCATGGAGCTGTACGCGACAGAAGCAAGGAAGCTAGATAAGTTCATCTTTGGAAATCTCCAGCCCAACGAGGATTTCCTGGGCCAAGTGTGCTGTGCCATCGACATCATCTGCAAGTTCCTGCGGGAGAATTGCTTCAAAGATGCAGCCCTGCCCCGACCCCGGGTGCTAAAGATGGTCAAGGTGAGTGTGGGAGATCTGGCACTACAAGGGGATGTTTTTGTTTGTGTTCAGAAGAAGTACAAGCTCCACCTGTTAATGTGTAGACAGGGTTGCCATTCTCCAAGTGGTGCCTGTCGTTCTCCAGGAATTACAACTGATCTCCAGGCTACAGAGATCAGTTCAGATAGAGAAAATGGTAGCTTTGGAGGGGGGTCTCTAAGGCATCACATCCTTGCTTGAGTTCCCTCCAACCTGTGCCCTCCTCAGGCTCCACCCCCAAATCTCCAGGAATTTTCAGTTAGCTACCCAATGTGCCAATGGAGCCCTTCTATCTATATGACCCATTTTTTTAAATATTCCAATGGAAACAATCCACAAAATTTTTTAGCATGGCATCCCAAAGAGACAAAAAAGCAAAACAAAATCTGCTGCTGGGCACAGTCTCCAGAGCATGGGGATGGGTCCTTTGGGGTGGTCCAAAGATTATTTTGGGGTGCAGCCTGACCCCAGTGTCTGCTTGTGTGATTGTCCTAGTGGCACTGCACTTTGGAGCAGCTGGCACCAGAACTGTGCTTTGGACCAGGATACAGCATATGTCCCCTCGAAGGGGAGAGTCCTGTGAATGTGGGGGTATATGATGTGTGGTGGTCCAGACCTTATTTTGGGATTCAGGGGTTCAGAGCTTTCCAACTCACTCTCCCTAGTGTTTCTGAATGACTACACGAATAAGTAACGAATAAGGAATGAATAAGGAAGTGCGAATAAGGAACCAACTTCAGCCTCCTCTAGCCTTTTCCCTTGCAGAGATATGTGCTTGTGAAATGAAAGCATATCTTAGCAAGGGAAATGACTAGAAACTTACTTTAAAAAAAGAAAGAAAGCTGAGACTTCAAAGAATCTCCTATACCCACTGTTACAATGGTATATTAATATAACAAAATCTAGTGGATTTTTAAAAAATCCCACAAAAGCCCCGTTGACCCAGGGGAGGGTGTGTGGCTGGTATTAGGGGGCTGGGGCAGGGAAGCTATGGGGAGGCCCTGTTGTTTCTGTGCTGTATCTGCAGCTGCACCAGCAATGAAAAAACCCCACAAGCCCATCCCTGTATGGAAAACACCTTGATGGTTGTATTGTAGAAGTGAAGAAAAGTTGGAGCAGAAAGTATATGTCGTTTGTTGTTATGTTCTCTTTGAAGACTTTTTGCAAACTTCAGCTGATCCTAGATGCTGCAGCAAAAGTGTGATAGACACGTCAATGGATGTATTTGGTTTCAGCTTGTTTCAGATCCCAGTTCAAAATGCTGGTTTTTACTTATGAAGTCTGGAATAGTCTGGGACTGGAGTGCTTGAAGCACCAACTGCTACCATAAGAGTTTGCTGAGATTTGGCTCTTCTCTGGGTCCTTCTGCAATGGCCCTCAGGGACAGGGCCTTTTCTGTTTCTGCTCCATGTCTTTGAAATGCCCTCCCTTGAGAGATTCATGTGGTATCTTCATTAAGTGCCAAGCAAAGTCATTTCTTTTTCATTGTGTTTCTGGTTGACGTCCTCTGCAGTTCCTCTCTGATTCCCGACTTTGTTGCCTTATTTTTTGCTGCATCTTTGCTTTTGGAGGCACTTTAATTATTAAATGCCAACTTTTGTTTTTGTTGCATTATGTTGTAACAAGTGGAGACCCACAAGAAACTTCTGGGGTGGTTATTCCATTCCTCACACTTCTGCCCCCCCTTTCTTACTCTCGCTCTCCTCCATGCATGTTACTTCCTCTCTCTTTCTGACCCATCATCATTCTCTTTGTTTTTCTGCCTCCCCACCTCATCACTCTTTCTCTTTCTGCCCCCATCACTCTCCCAGCCTTCTGCCTGCTTCCTCTCCCACCCTGCACAGCAGCAGCAGAAGTGGTGGTGGTGCTCCCAGCCACCCACCTGCTTCCTCTCCTCTCACAAAGAACTTAGTAAGGAAAAACTATGATATAATAATGAAATCTTGTTAGGGAAAAATATATCTTCTTTAATTATCCACTGAGTAACAAATCATTAAAGGTATTTCCTTTGGAGTAAATTGGTCTCAAGTTTTTCTGACGGTACATGTAAGATGTAAGTTAGAAAGGAAGAGGGCGCAGAAAAAAGTTGCAGAAAAAATACGAAAGATGTAAGGTCTCAGCCGATTAAATCTTTTTTATATATATAATTTTTTATTGCTTTTATTCTAGAAAACTACACAGAAATCAAAGGAAGGGGTAACTAATATCTACAGGAGAAAGGAAAGAAAACTACTACTAAGAACCCAAGTAGCAGGGGTCTAATAATTTTAACAATGCTTACTGTAACTTACTGTAATATTTCAATTAGAACACCTTTGTTACAATGAATTATCAGATGATAATACATCATGGATTTAACTAGAGTAAGAATGGCCAAGTAATCTAACAATTTTAATTA
>NW_015185012.1:0-3312 GCF_001447785.1 Gekko japonicus
ACACCAAACTGGAGAGAGAGAGAGAGAGAACGAGAACTAGGCCGCAGTTGATGGGGGATAGAGGAATTGAAATAGAAATGGTCTAGGACTGAATTAGAGTGTGGAAGACACGTAGTTTTTGGTAGACATGTATGACAGACCCCATCCTCTTCCTTCCCTTTGAGGCAAGATTTTTGTGATAGTTTGTGGTAGACACGTAGTTTGTGGTAGACATGTATGACTAGGTTTGCCAAGTGCTTTCCTGTTCCGGAGCGGGGGAGGCCAGCCTTGCTCCGGGAGTCTTCGTGCACGCGGAGGCTAAAAAACTGCGAGGCAGCTCACACTAACTCAGCTTACAGGGAACACTGGTCTGGACTGCCCTCTGATTCTGCGTCTTGGATATGTCTGCACTTGGAGGATTAACAGCCCTTGGACTGGCTTTGACATTTGAAATATACTGGGTTTGAGACCAGTGTTCCCCCTAAGCTCAGTTAGTGTGAGCTAGCTCACAGTTTTGTAGCCTCCGGCTCACACACTTTTGTCTTAGCTCAAGAAGGATGGCTTCAAAGCAAACTGATTGATGCAGTAGCCAAATCACTCGCTCACAACTTTAATGCCAGTAGCTCACAAAGTAGAATTTTTCCTCACAGGACTCCACAGCTTAGAGGGAGCATTGTTCGAGACACGTATAGTGATCAGCTCATAGTTTATTAGTGATTTCAGCTCAACTCTAAGACTGAAAATCTGGCCTTGCAGCCCTGTTTATCAAGCCTGCAAAGACCACACCCCAGCACACCCCACCACCAACGATAGGCTATTGATATTACAACTACTCCTCTATAGGCCCATTCCAGGATCCTGGCTATCTATTGTTCTGGTGGAACAAGCGTAGCCAGTTTCCAGGAACTGTTCAGGCTCAGTACTTTGCTTTCTGGACTGCTCTGGCATTGTATCTCTGCTCTGGTGCCCGCCATGCCTGCTGGCCAGGACACTTGGCGACATACCCTTTGCTTCCTTTGAAAGTCCTCAGCTATTCTTCTCCAGCTGGACCCTGCATCCTGAATGTTTCATTTTGGTGAAGTCAGGTGGCAGCAGCTTTAGATGAGTTATCCCTTAATGAGAACAAGATGGCCCCGTTGATTTCTTACCACCTTCCCCGTTCATTAGCATTTCTGTAGCATGCTTGTTCTTTCCTAGCTGTTCCACCCACTCAATCATCATCCTCTCCTTTCTCCCAACCAGATGTTTGCATGTGCTGGATTCCTTTTTCTTTCTTTCTTCATAGCCTCCCTGAGTTATAAGCTTTTTCCTTGCCCCGCTCAATAGCTGAAGGTGAGACCAGAAGGCATCCCTAAGCTTAGCTTGACAGCAGCTAAGTAGTTATCATGGCCTTCTGTTTTAATGTCCATATCTTTGGGAAGCAGGGAGCTCTGGTGGTTTGCAGGAAGCTAAGCCCAAAGAGGTTTGTTTATGACTGCACATTTTTGAGTGGTCATTGAGAGAAGAAGTTAAAATAAGCTATTGCTGATCTCAATGTCGGCGTGAGTCTCCTGTCTGGCTTTCACTGACTCATAGGTTCTGGTGGCAACTTGCAAAATCATGGATATGTAGAACAAATTTTAGCTACTTGCACAGAGAGATTTGGGAAGGAAGGTGAACATAAGGTCATCAGAAGAGCCCTGCTGGATCAGACCAGTGGTCCATCTAGTCCAGCGACCCGTCTCACACAGGGGCCAACCAGCAGGCTTACCAAGTACTTACCGTGATTCAGTGGGGGACACATACTTCTTCCCAGGACCATTCCCGCGCGGACAACAGATGCGCCGCACCATGCCGTTGCCAGGAAGTGACGCCGGGACGCTCTGGCAACGGGGCTGGAAACTCGATGGTGCAAGCCGCTCTGAGACACCTTTGGGTAGTGAAGGGCAGGGTATAAATCCAATCTCTTCTTCTTCTTCTTTTACCTCACAGGGTGTCTGTAAATCGCTCTGAGACTCCTTCCTCCTCTTCTTCCGCTTCCTTATTTCTTCATCTGCTCTACAGAAATCTGATCAACATCACAAAAGCCTCACACAGTTTTTTAGGCCACACACACCTGCCTATCTGCACACTACCGTTACCATGTTGTATTGCTAGACCATGGACATACTGCAACTTTACAACTTGAGGTTGATCACCATCAGTGGTGGTGGAAAGTTGAACCTGAATTATGAAGACCCAGTAGGGTTTTTCAAGGCAAGAGTCAAACAGAGGTGGTTTGCCATTGCCTGCTTCTGAGTAAGATTTACTTAGTGGTCTTCCATCCAAGTACTGTCTTCTTCACTCACTGTTCAACAGAGGTAAGTAAAGGTAAAGGTTCCCTTGCTTGAAAGCCAGTCGAATCTGACTCTAGGATTGCGGTGCTCATCTCCGTTTCAAAGCTGAAGAGCCAGCGCTGTCCAAAGACGTTTCCGTGGTCATGTGGCCAGCATGACTAAACACCAAGGTGCACGGAACGCTATTACCTTCCCACTGAAGTGGTACCTATTTATTTACTTGCACTTTCTTGCTTTCAAACTGCTAAGTTGGCAGGAGCTGGAGCCAGAGATGGGAGCTCATTCCGTCATGTGGCACCCGGGTCTTGAACTGCTGAACTACTGACCTTCCACAGCCTGCAGTTCAGCGTCTTAACCACTTGAGCCACCGCAGCTTGTCAGCGGAGGCAGGAAGTTGGTTTTTCCGCATTCAAGTATAGCAGATTGAGTTCTGCATCCATTCCTCTAGCAGTGGCTCTTTCCTCAAAAACCAAGAAACTTCCTGAAAACAGGGGCTCCTCTATTGATGAAAAGGCCTTGTGTGAGCAGAAGGCTACATATATTTGAGGGGGGGGAATCTCCTCCACCGACAGAACGTATCTGCAAGATCGAACCCAGCATTCATTCCAGTGCGCACCTGCTTGTCATGTCTCATCTCTTTATCCGTACCTTCCTGTTCTTCTTTCCTTTGTGTTGTCCTCTTATATTGGTTTGAGGATCTTCATGTGTCAGGAAATCGATGCAAATTTCAATATATCTTTTTTCTTAGACACCCAATGAATGGCATGGATGCATGATAGTAAATGACTTCTGCGGATTGATATTGATCTGGCCGCATGGTTATAGGATAACCATCTCCCTTTTCTTCCGGCCCTCTTTACTAATTGACTACCATTTTCAATTAGATTTCCCTTGTGCCGGCACATGGGTCTGATGAGATCAGCCTAGGTGGGACCATCCAGGTCAAAGCACCAATACTTAGCATTCCCAGGATGTCTGTTTGCTTTTTGCTGTCAAGCAGGAGGAAGAGGAGGAGGAG
>NW_015185013.1:0-3145 GCF_001447785.1 Gekko japonicus
TATTTCCACACCTAATTGAGACCACACAAAAGTCTTCACTTTTTGACATCATATCTCACCTGATACCGTCCCAGATAGTAACATCTTCACAACTTAAAGAGAGGCTTTTGTTTTAGCCCCCTTCACTTTACTGGTCAGGGTACCTTGTATTATTGTGACCTTTTGTGATCCCAAAACATCATGTCGAATGAGATTAAAACAATATCTTTGAATGTGCGTGGCTTGAATTGTGCCATCAAACGGAAAAGTTGTTTTCTAGCATACTCAAACTCAAACCACAAATAGTACTTTTACAGGAGACCCACCTTAAGAGAACTACTCAATCTGTGTTCCCCCTTAATAGATTTCACCAACAATTTTTATCCCCTGGCTCCTCTAAATCGAGAGGAGTCGCTATACATATAACACAAGATCTCCGTTTTTCTTTTTCCGCTAAATTAAGTGCCAGGTCGGCCTTTTACCATCTTCAGCTGATTAGGCAGTTGATTCCCTTCCTTGAATGCAATGACCTTGCAACAGTGATCCATTCGATGGTCACCTCGAGAGTAGATGACTGTAACACTCTCTACTTAGGGCTGCCCTTGTTACAAATCCGGAAGCTGCAGCTAGTGCAAAATGCTGCGGCCAAGCTGTTGATGGGTCTTCTCATGAGGGAACACATCCAGCCTGTCCTGAAGGCATTGCATTGGCTGTCAATAGCGTACCAGATTCACTTCAAGGTGCTGGCCCTTACATTTAAAGCCCTTTACGGCCAGGGTCTGACATACCTAAGGTACTGCCTTTCCCCATATATACCCCAGAGAACACTTCAGTCAGGCTCACAAAATTGACTGGACCTTCCAGGTCCCATGGATACCAGGGCCAGAGCTTGCTCGGTGGCAGCTCCATACTAGTGGAATGAGCTTCGGGAAGAGATCAGGGCCCTGCAGGACCTCTTACAGTTCCGTAGGGCCTGGAAGACAGAGTTCTTCCACCAGGACTTCTAGGAGCTGCCACTGCCACCACCATCATGGCCAGCCTGGTGCCTGGTCTACTACCGATAGCCTGTGCTTGCCGACCGAAACTGAGAAAGTCCACCAGGCTGAATGTCTAGTGAACCTACAGAGTGTCATGTGAACCTACAGAGTGTATGAGGCCATCTTTAATATTATAAGTTAGTTGCTAGCACTTTAATACAATGTAAGTTAGTTTTAATGAACTGTTTTAGATATCCATATATTTATTGTTATTGTGTTGTTATGATATTAGCCACCCTGAGCCTGCCATGGCGGGGAGGGTGGGGTACAAATCCAAGCAAATAAATAAATAAATATAGATTTTCCAACCTTCAGCACATAGTTTGCTTTCTGGTTGCTGTTTCCCTGGGTTTTCTGAGAACGCTTTTGTACCAATTTCCCCCTTTCTTTGCTTCCAGACTGAAGATAATCTGAAAGTATACAGATTCCCTCGGATTATCCCTGCAGGAAAAAGAATGGTGAATAAGGTGGGCATAGAATCTGAAGTCAAGTTTGGAGGACTCAAGATGGAGGAGGAGGGTGACAGCTAGCTGATATGCTCCACAAATTTTAAAACATCTACTTGTTTTTACTGTTTAAAGACACTTAGAGACATGAAGAGGAAAACTTTATCTGGCAATTTAATTCTCTGGCTTTAACTCTCCAGGTTTCCTAACGTCCATGCCTTGAGTCAAATAGTAAGATAAGAGGAAAGGAAAAGCCCAGTTTCTGCAGCAGCGCTGAAAGCTAGAATTTATGACTGTTTAGCTTGGTCCCTCCTTTTCCTTTTTACCTCTATAATACCTTATCTCTACACTACTAGTGTAAGTTTTAAGATGGGCAAAGGAAAGTGACTGCGAGACTCTGATGAAAAGGAGGAATTAAATGCTCCCCAGCATATAAACAAACCAGGACTTCTTTATACCAAAGACTGCAATTGTTTATAATCAGGGGTCTTTTCATGGAATAAGAGCTGCAGGAGCTCATTAGCATAACTCATTAACATATGCCACCCCCCCTGACATCACCGGAAGTGTGTCAGAAGGTCACACCCCCTGACATCACTGGAAGTGTCAGAAGGCCACACCCCCTGACATCACCGGAAGTGTGTCAGAAGGCAGCACCCACTGCTCTGGCTCCACTTTTTTGGATTGATAGCTGGGGGGTGTGAGGATTTGAGAATTCCATGAGGAAAGCCCAGGAGATCTCAAGTTCTCATCGGGAGATTGGCTTGGCAGATGCACAAGGTCTTCTGATTCTGCATGAGTCTGTTGAATTACTGAGAGCACAATGAATTACTGAGAGCACAAACTTTGCAACATTCGAAGATAATATGAGCTGTGAGAAGAACATAGTGTGATTCTAGTTAGAAGCTTCTAAGAGTAACGATTTCACTGTACAATGTGTGAGCTTGCTTTTTCCTCTGAATAAAACACTGCTGACAGCCCATCAGAAAAACAGTTTGGTACAGAGAGACAGAACTGACAGAGAGCTGGTCAATAAGCTTCAAGAAATCTGTTGTGGTGTGTCATTATTGAACCCTCAACCTACAAGTGGCACCCCGAACAGGGACCCCCACAGGAAAGGCTCCAACTCATCAACACCTGGCATAGGCCCCTTGAATGCATTCTACGTCGTAATCTACGACCCCTACATTGGTGAGTATGGGTGGAAAACTAACAATACCACAACAGAAACATATAAAAGAGCTACAGTTCCTTGCCCAGAAGGCTGGCAGGTCCGTGTCTTCTGCGTCCCTTAGCCAACTACTTATGGAAATTCAAAAACAATGTCCCTGGTACCCTGAAACAGGTTCTTTAAAACTTAGGGATTGGGAAAAGATTGGGAAGACCTTGCATGCAGAGCCTCGGGCTCCAGTAGAAGTGTTACATTCTTGGTTTTTGTGTAGATTTGCAATTGAAGCCATAGCACCTGTTTCTTCGCTGGCTTCACTTACATGCATTACCGAAGGATCCTCTGCCTCTTCTCAGGTGGCTCAATTGGTTTTACCTAAACCACTGCCTCTTGTACCACCTGTACCTTCAGCACCAATACTGTCTTCAGTGCCAACACCTTTAGAGTCTTTACCCTCAATGCCTCAAAAGCCATCGCCAAATAGCCAACGATTTCACTGTACAATGTGTGAGCTT
>NW_015185014.1:0-3082 GCF_001447785.1 Gekko japonicus
ACTTCATATTCCAGATCATTTATTTTTTTTCCTGTTTTGTAATTTTTGTTTGTAATTTTTATAATTTCCTATCTATTTTTGCATATTTGTTTTTTTATTTCTTCCGTTTCTGTTTTGATATGTTCTGTTAATGAATCTATTTTATCATGGATGGGGTCAATTTCTTTTTTTATTGCCTGTGCTACACAATCCTGAATCATGTCCTTAAGTTCCTTGAGTGATAGCTGTGTGGTACTCATTGTGTTAATTTTCAACTGGATTTGGCCTGGTGATGGTATGGATGCCTTTCTAACGCTACTTCCGCTTCCCCCAGTTGCCATGTGTTTTTTCTTTGTTTCCTTTTATACCTATATTTGTTTTATTTATTGTTACTGTTATTATTCTTTATTTTATTTATTTGCTGTTATTTATATATTTATTTTCCTGTCTATATCACTACTTCCCTGATTCTCCCAGGTCCCAGTACCTAATCTCACTCTATCTTATTCTGCTTCCTTGTCTTTTACTTGCTTCTCCTCCTCTACTTCTCCCCCTCTATCTTTTTTGTAGTACCACTGCTATCTTCTTGTTATCCTCCAGTTAATAAGCCTCTTGCTTCCGGGTTGCCGTCTCAAAGTTATATCACTGGGATCGCTCACGCCGTCATTTTGCAGCTGTCTCCACTCCGCTCCGCCCTGATCCTCCTTGACCTCTTTCCTTATTTGGTCTCTCCTTCCTGTCACGTCGGCCCGGCACAGCACGTCTGCCCATTACGTCGCTCCGCTCCACGCTCCCGATTTCTGCCAGCCATGCCTACCGATCCCGTCTCTGTTGCTCTGCTGCTGTGTTGCTCCCAAGTAGACCGCCTCCTGTTTTGCCTCGTCACCGCCACAGCAATGGATCCCGGGGATTTTTTTTTTAAGCAGTACTCCACCTCCCTTCTCTGTCTCCATCTCAAAAATAAGTAAGATACAAAAACAAGTGGTTAGCAACAGTATATTTCCAAGTCTCTACTTCTATCCTTACTTTCCTTCCTCTAAAGCAGCATTTGTTTCGCTCAGTAGCCGGTTCTCTTTCTCTTCCTCTTTTCTGCTACAGTTATATTCTGTTAACTGGCCTCCCCCCCTCTTTACAACATATCTATTGATGCAATAGCAATAACAATGTGTATTTTAATCTGTTTTATCACTTAGCTTTGGTAATTCTTTCTCTCTCTCTCTGCCGTGTTCTTTTGACTCCGTCGGCTCTTCTTGGGCTCCTCTTTTGCTCGGCGGTCTGGGTGTCGAGCCTCCTATAGCCCCCTGCTTCAGAAAATGTATGTTTCCAGGAATTGCGCAAGTCCTCCTGGAATAGAGATAGATCCGGTTCCGGTTTCACAAGACCGAATCTCGTGTGTCGGGATATCTCCTCACAAAACAATCAGCTTATAGCCCTCTAGGTGAATTACCAGCACCTCAAGGGTTCTCATGAAGAGAGAAACAAGGCAGGGAAATTGTATTATATTCCATGAAATGCCATGTTGAGTGAGAGGACAAAGCAAGAGAGAGAGGAGGGGTCAGAGGGCAGCTCCCAGGTTAAGATGAAGAGAGGCATCCCATTGAAGGAAATAACACCTATGCACCTTTAGAGTGATGTAGCGCCCCCCAATGTCCAGGCATGCTGAGTTGCTCACTCTACCAATAATATATAAAAGCATCATTGCCTGGAATCTGGAAGATCAGTAAGCAACAAGCAAAACACCCTTAAAACTCTTCTATCATGAAAAGGATCTTAGCAGTCTGGTGTTTGGTGCTCCTGGAAGCCAAGTAAAGGTGGCGGGGGGATGGACCCGCTGAGTGTGTGGATGGGAAGATCATGGCTAACATATATTGTTTGTATGTGTTTTTCCCATCCTCTGAGCCATTTTCCTCTAGATTTTACAGTTTATTTTTAAACTTTTAAAAAAAGAGAGATTAAGCATGGTCACTATGTCAAAAGATAAATTTGGGGCCACATGAGGGCAGCAAATACTTACTTCCATCTCAAAGAGGAAACGTGGGTTTTGCTTGGAAATAATCAATGTGCCCATCTACAAAATGATTTCTTCTTCCTTTTCTAGAGATTTGTTTGTTTGTTTTTTTAGTATGGGAGGGATACAGTTATTGTCAGGATATCTGACAAGGGCTGCGGTCACACGTAACAGAAGCCACACAAGTGAGACGGAAAACAGCCGGAGTTTCCGGGCGCGATCTCACCAGCACATCTGGGAAGCGTAGCACTCCCGTGGCTCAACCGAGGCTTCCAGCCGAAACTGCGTGGCAAAAAACTAGTACCTTGGAGGTACTAGTTTCCGGAAACTGCGGGGCAAGGGCGGGCGTCTGATCGCGTTTCCGGTGGCATCCGGCACCCGCCCATGTCCCCTTGCAAATAAGGTGGGGGTTTTTTTGTCCGAGCCTCTGTGGATGCGCATGTGCACCCAACGGAGCATGCGCATTTGTCATGTACACAAAAATAAAAAACAGTTTGCCGCGGCGCGCGCTTCTTCGTTGCGCGCCGGCTTGTCCTGTGATCAGCACCTCTCCCTTGCCATGGAACCTCCATGGAACCTCCACGGTACCTCCACAGGAGGTCTGATCACGTAACTGCGCAGTAGTTTGCCCCAGGGCAAACAGCCACGCTTCTCCTCTGCAGTTTCCTGCCCGTGTGACCGGGGCCAATATTATGCATGCATAGAATAAAATCTGTTTGTAGTCTTATATTGTCAGCAAGGGTGTTCAGGACTGGGGGCCTCACAGGAGTTGGATCCAGCTCTCATCACACCCAGTGTGGGAGAAAGGCACACCCACCTCAACAAGCATACTGCCATTTGGGCTCTTTAAGGCCCTGCTGCCACCACCATGAACAGATGAAGCTGATCCAAGGGTCATGAAGAAAGGGTGAGCAAAGCCACCTGAGTGATCAGCCTTACTCCTGGCCTGCTGGGAGGTTGGGAGGACCAACTGGGCATGTGCAGCTCACAAGCCAGTGAGGAGGGCAGTATCAGCTCTCTCCACAGGATACAGGTGGAAGAGAGGAAGTGGACTAAGGTATCTGAGGAGTATATCTAAGGTTATTTGCTCAAAGG
>NW_015185015.1:0-3209 GCF_001447785.1 Gekko japonicus
GGGATGTGCATTGTAAACACACAGCCTTTCACTTTTTAAAAAACTGCTTGCCTGGCATGAGTTACCTCAACAATTTGGCCCAGAACTTCTATGTGTAAATTTCAGAAAGTTCTTTAGCAGAACTATACCGATTACCCCTTTTCCCTTCCACTTTCTATCAACATGAGACACGTAAGTAGATGAAAATGATTGTGCAAATACAAGCAGCTTTTATTCCAGCTACATCTCCTCAACCAATGCTACATATTCCAGCAGCTGCAATAGTCCTACAGATGTCAACATAAACATGGTGAGGGTAAGCAGGACTAGCAGCTCATGGCATGGATGGGACAATGCCTGGACGCAGAAGTCACCCCGAAGCATGGATACCAGTGGAATGAATACAAATCCATCAGGAGGCCCACCAGCAGGGCCAGAACTCCAGAAGCTGTTGGGTGTGGCCTATTATGCTAATGAGTTCCTGCTGGGCGTGGCCAACTTGGGAGCCAGCCGGAACTCCGTTCCTGTGCGTTCCTGCCCAAAAATAGCCCTGGTACACAGTATTCCAAATTAGGCTACACCATAGGTTTATACTGGCTGATTTATACAGATTTAGACATAGATTTATACAGGCTTCCTCAGGAAGTGGTGGGCTCTCTCCTTCTTTGGAGATTTTCAAACAGAAGCTAGATGGCCATCTGACAGCAATGCGGATTCTGTGAACTCGGGCAGATCATGAGAGGGAGGGCAGGAAGGGTTGCCTCAGTGCTTAGCTCTTGTGGCCCTTTTTTACACACCCAGGGAAATGCTGATCGCCACTTTGAGGTCAGGAAGCAATCATGGAGGGGTTTTTTTTGTCATCTGGGCGTGGAACAGCGGTCACTGCGGGTGTGGAGGGGGAGGTTATTTGTGAATTTCCTGCATTGTGCAGGGGGTTGGACTAGATGACCCTAGATCCCCCTTCCAACTCTATGATTCTATGATTTGCTTTCAATCCCCCCTTTCAGTTTCTAACAATCCCCAGCAAAGTATTTGCCCTTTTTTATTGCAGTTGCACACTGAGTGAACATCTTCAGTGATTTATCTACCAGAACGCCAAGATCTCTCTCCTGGTCAGTTACTGCCAGTTCAGACCCCATCAACATATATTTATAGCTAGGATTTTTGGCTCCAATATGCATTACTTTGCACTCACCCACAGTGAACCTCATTGGCCACACTGATGCTCACTCACTCAGCATGGAGCTCCTCACAGTGCTTCCTGGTTCTCACCACCCTGAACAACTTAAGTGTCATCCAAAAACTTAGCCACTTCACTGCTTACTCTCCAAATTATTAACAAACACATTAAAAAGCTCCAGACCTAGTACCGAGCCCTGCAGGCCCCCAGGGCTACCACCTTCCACTATGAAAACTGCCCGTTTATACTCTGTTTCCTCTTAATTAACCAGTTTTTAATGCACAAAAGGACTCGTCCTCTTATCCCATGACTGTTGAGTTTACATAGGAGCCTTTGATGAGGAACTTTTAGCTTTCTGGAAGTCTACATCTACTGGATCACCCTTGTCCACATGTTTGTTCAACCCCTCAAGGAACTCTAAAAAGTTAACAGTCCAGTAGCACCTTAAAGACTAACAAAATTTGCAGTAGGGTATGAGCTTTTGTAAGTCACTGCTAACTTCTTTAAGGTGCTCCTGGACTCTTACTCTTTTCTACTGACTCACTAAAATTCCTACCCTGCCACATATTTTGTTACTCTTTAAAGTGCTACCAGACTCTGTTCTACTGCTACAGACAGACTTAACACGGCTACCCAACCTGATCTATCTAAAAGGTTAGACAAAATTTTCCTTTACAGAATCCATGCTGATTCTTCCTCAATAGCTTTTCATCAATGTGCCTACTAATTCTATCTTTAATAACGGATTCCACCAACTTACCCAGTATCAATATTAGACTAACTGGCTTGTAATTTCCCAAGTTTCCTCTGAAACCTTTTTCAAAGATGGGGGTTAGAGTAGCTACCTTCCAATCCTCAGGAATGGAGGCAGATTTTAGTGATGGATTGCATATTTTTGTCAGGAGATCCACAAGTTCACATTTGAGTTCTTTCAGAACTCTTGAAAGTATGCCATCTGGGCCATCTGTCACTTTTTAATTTGTTCATCAGTCACAGGACCTCCTCTCTCATTACCTCAATCCAACTCAGGTCTTTTGATACCCCTCCTGAAAATCAGCAGTGCTGGAGTCGACAAGCACCTCCCATCTACCACAATGAAGACAGGCAAAAAATGCATTCAGCTTCTCTGCCATTTCCCTTTCCTTTAGCCAAAAACCCTTCACCCTTTGGTCATCCACTGCCTCCCTGTCTGGTTTTCTGCTTCTAATTTATTTGAAGAAATTTTTATTATTGGTCTTCATACTTTTTGCAATATGTTCCTCATAGTCTCTTTCTCCCTGTCTGATCACCCGCTTGCATTTTATTTGCCAAAGCGTGCACTCCCATTTATTTATCTCCCTTGGACTAGCCTTCCACCACTTAAAGGAATCCTCCTTGCCTTTTACTGCTTCCATTACTTTGTTCATTAACCATGCAGGCTTTTCTAAATACCTATTTGTACCTTTCCTAGCCTGCAGTATACATTTTATCTGAGCTTCCAGGATTGTAGTTTTAAATAGTCTCCGAGCGTCCCAAAGGATCGCTCTGGCAACCCGGCTTGGAAACGGTGTGCCTACAGAATCAGGCGGGGGAAGCTGGCAGCACTTGCCTCGTCTTTCGGCTATTTGGAGATAGCCCGTGGAGAGGTACTGCTCCATGTCCTGCTGGAAAGCTTCTTCAAAGAACTTCTGCCGCTCCTTGAGCTTCAGTTGCTGGGTGTGCTCCATATCCAGCACCTTCTGCGCATGCTCTGCATCTAGTTCGGCTACAAACAGGAAAACCACATTCAGACTGTAAGGTTAAAAGTATCTAGTTTCCATGCTTTCGGAATCATTTATTGCTTTATGTTCATCTCCCCTCCCACCCCTAAGTAAACCCTGGTTGAAGTTAATGAAAAATCACTACCAAGGAACATCATAAACAGAAGAATCGATTGACAGCGGCCATGTTTTAAAGAGCAACTTTCTTAGACCTCCAAGGCTGCTAATGTGGTTCTACGAGGCACAGCTGTTGAAGAACAGATGCTTGGTGAGCAATCTCTACATCACAGCATGCTGTCCGTCAGTGGCTG
>NW_015185016.1:0-3248 GCF_001447785.1 Gekko japonicus
CAAATCTCCAGGTATTTCCCGACCCGGAGGTGGCAACCCTAACCCATGGCCTTTCAGGAGCGAAGGGATGGAGAAAACGTCTGAACATTCCGCGATATAAAAATACCCATGTAGGTAATTAACTAGAGCAAGAGGAAGTGGGCGGGCTTGACACTTCTCCTCCCCCCCCGCCATGTAGGGTTGCCAAGTCTGGGTTGGGAAATACCTGGAGACTTTGGGGGGGTGGAGCCAGGAGAGGGCGGGGTCTGGGGAGGGGAGGGGCCTCAGCACGGTACAATGCCATAGAGTCCACCCTTCAAAGCAGCCGTTTTCTCCAGGGGAGCTGATCTCTGTCAGCTGGAGATCAGTTGTCAAAGCGGGAGATCTCCAGGCCCCACCTGGAGGCTGGCAACCCTCCCCATGTGCTAATTTTTGATTGCCTAGAATTGCTTATTGGGCCGTCGCTAATGGCACCCAAAACCTGCCATCTGGAATGGGACGGTTCTTCCCCCCGCCCCATTCTCCTCTGCCAGTCCCCAGATAATTTAGCTAGGTAAGCTTTCCGTTCTATTCTTAGCTCCTTGCGCACGCCTGGATTCTTGCGCATGCGCCCCGGAACACCACATTTAATCCCGATGACAGGCATGCCGGGGGGGGGGGGCAGGTGCCATTTCCCCTTTACCAGTGCAGGGTTCCTGTAACGCATGAAGCTGCCTTATACCGAATCTGACCATTGTGGGGTCGCAGCGAAGCGTGTTGGACTAGACGTATTATGGTGCCGGAACAGAATGAGAACAAGTCTTGAGTGTGAATGTACGGGGAAGTGGGTTTTGAACAAAAATATGTATTTTTTTTTAATCTGACATGTGAGATACATAATAGACTTTCTTTTAAGCTTTGGTACATTGAAAGTTATAGCTAGTATGTAGAAACGGCGAAATATATAACACAGAATGCAGAGGAGAGCATTCCAAAAAGAGAGGAAGAGATTGGATTTATACCCCGCCCTTCACTACCCGAAGGAGCCCCAGAGCGGCTTACAAACTCCTTTCCCTTCACCTCCCCACAACAGACACCCTGGGAGGCAGGTGGGGCTGAGAGAGCTCTTTTGACGACTGCTGCTGAGAGAACAGCTTTGAAAAAACGTGTAACTAAGAACATAAGAGAAGTCAATGTTGGATCAGGCCAGTGGCCTATCCAGTCCAACACTCTGTGTCACACAGTGGCCAAAAACACCAGGTGCCATCAGGAGGTCCAGCAGTGGGGCCAGGACATTAGAAGCCCTCCCACTGTTAACCCCCCCCAAGCACCAAGAAGACAGAGCATCACTTGCCCCAGAGCCCCTATCTATACCTTGTGGCTAATAGCCACTGATGGACCTCTGCTCCATATGCCTATCTAATTCCCTCTTGAAGCCCTCCATGCTTGTAGCCGCCACCACCTCCTGTGGCAGTGAGTTCCATGTCTTAATCACTCTTTGGATGAAGAAGGACTTCCTTTTATCCGTTCTAACTCGACTGCTCCGCGATTTCATGGAGTGCCCACGAGTTCTTGTATTGTGAGATAACCTTTTCTTTTCGGCATGTAAGAAATGGCCAGAAGCCGGAGGCTTGGTCAGGGCAGCTGGCCAGGCAGAGCAACACAGTCAATGGCTTCTTCTGACCTCCCTGATGGTAACCGAAGACATTCAGCCTCTGAGTATTGAGCCCAAGGTTAAATGGCGCAGGAGGGGGAGGGAAAGGCTGCAGCCTCCCCCCACTGAGCTATTCCCACCTGTCGGAGACAGCTGAGGAGGAGAAGCCGTTCGGGGAGATTCCTCGGATTCCAGTCCCGGGGCTGTAGGCACCTTCTCCTCTTCTTTGTGCGTTGGGAGGGGCGGTTTTGGATATGCCAGCCACTCCCCACACAGTGCCAGCTGCCGGGTTAAAACTCACCCGCCAGCAGAGTCCAGGAGAAGGAGAACTTTTCCCCACACTGGCACCCCAAAAAACCCTGTTGGGTGATAGTGAGATATTGAAAAAATGGTATTTGGCAGAGATAAAATAGTCCAGCAGAGCCTGAGCCTGAGTAAGATAATTCAGACTGAGAGTCCATGTGTGATTAAAATATAAAGTTTTTACTATATTCTAGCATGGGAAAGGGTAACTGGGATGAAAATAACAACAGAGCATAGTCGGCTACATCCTTACTCTACAAAGACAAAACTAGAAGAAGAGTATGGCTGCTCTCCTTCTTCTTCAGAACACCAAACAAAGACGGGAAGAGGAGCCATAAAATGGTAATACACCTTGACACTTTAGTCCCAATCAAATCCCCAGATCAGGGAGAAAATTCCCGGGCATTCCTACAGCTAAAGAACATTGGTTACATGAGAAACATGTGACATCCTGTGAGTAACATAAACAAACATTTAACCCCAGATATACTGAGTGTTTTCAACTTGTGATACCCAACAACCCCCAAGTTGTTGAAGTCTTGGGGGCATTTCGGTGGTTCTTTGGGCACGCCCAGACAGGTACCACTTGCGCTTTCATTCACTTGGCCCTTGAAACAGAGCTGACCTGCAAAAGGAGGATATCGACCCGGGCCATAACCAGTGTTCCCTCTAAGCTGAGTCAGTGTGAGCTAGCTCACAGTTTTTTAGCCTCCGGCTCACACATTTTTGTCTTAGCTCAGGAAGGAGGGCTCCAGAGCAAACTAATTTATGCAGTAGCCAAATCGCTCACTCACAGCTTCAATGCCAGTAGCTCACGAAGTAGAATTTTTGCTCACAAGACTCCACAGCTTAGAGGGAGCACTGGTGCAGCACAGTAGATAGAATGCTGAACTAGGACCCAGGAGACCCCCGTTCAAATCTCGACCCTGCCAATGAGGCTTGTAGGGTGACCTTCGGCCTCTCCTACCTCGCAGGGTTGTTCTGCAGGGAGAATCCAGCCCGCTGCCCTCCTTGGGGGCAAAGCAGGCCATAAACATAATAAAGAAATTCCTGTTTGGGGAACGTGTGGGGGCGTAGGGACCCCCTCACTCCAGACTCGGCCCAGTCATAGCAGCTCCCAATTCATTTCCAGTCACAATTCAAGATTCTAGTTTTGATCTTCAAAGCACTCTACGGTTTGGGACCAGCATAGCAGAAGGAAAGCCTACTCCTTATAAGGTTGCCAATCTCCAGGTGGGGCCTAGCAATTTCCTGGAATCGCAATTCATCTCCAGATGACAGCGACCTGTTCCTCTGGAGGAAATGGTTAGAATGTAAGAGAAGCCATGTTGGA
>NW_015185017.1:0-2997 GCF_001447785.1 Gekko japonicus
TTCCTCTTTACAGTACAGTGAGAGCGCACAAAGGGCTCTTCTCAGGCCTACTTCAGTGTATGAAAAGATAGCTGTGTCGTCTGAGCATAAGTGCATAAGAATGGGTCTTTTTGCAATAGCTGGAGGGTGAAAGTCCAAATTAGTTAAAGATTGTACCATAAAATTTATATAGAAGCGAAATAGTAGAGGGTCAAGTATGCACCCTTGTCTCACCCCCCTCCTAACTGGGACCTTATTGGACAGGTGTCCTTGAGTGTTGCATCGTACTGATAGTTGATTATCTTCATGGAGGACATGTATAAGGGTCAGCAATCTGTGCTCAATTGTGTTTTTTTTCTAGTTTTACCCAGAGTCTATTACGAGAGATGCTGTCAAATGCCATTTTATAATCCACAAAGGTTGTACACAATGCTCCCTGGGGCCTAACAGTGTATTACTTCATACAACTCCTGTTATGCACATTTCACCTCTAAAGATGTATCACTTTATGGATTTCATTTTTTCAGGACTGTACTTCAAAGTGTGTGTGGTGGGGTCAGAGGGCTGCTTTCCTAGGGACAAAAGCATCTACATGTCAGAGAAAAGGCTATCTGGACACTTCTTACTGGTTTGCTGATTTTCTGTTTACAGGTAATTTTTGTTAATGCTAGGAGTATTCAAATATGCAACAGCTCACCTGTGATCTACAGTACTAAAGCCCAAGAAAAGCTTAATTCAGCTACCTTTAAATGCATTATTTTGCATTCATTTAATGCCTGCAGTTGGTAGGCATGCTGAGAACTTCATGGCAAACACACCTTGCAATCTAAGGCTTGGATTGGTTCATTTTATCTGTGTTATTTGCTGTGCAAATTGAATTCCAGGCTGGACAGTTTTATGGTTGTGCAGTATCTGTGGAGGATAAGTTCTATGTCTAGTGGCTGCTTGTGTGCCTGTGTAATTGGTAATATTTAGGGATGGGCATGAACGGGCTCACAAACTAAAGTTCATCATGAATTCTAGCTGATTTGTGGTCCATGAAGCAAAGTTTGTGGCAGTGTGACAGGCATGAACCCATAGGTACACTTTTATTATTTTTCATATTATACACATACATACATATTATACACATACATACCTACATACAATATATAAACAAACAACCACTTACATACATAAGACTATTGTGAGAAAATGTGGCTGCAGTGCCACCCACAGTCTCGTGGTTCGTGTGTCCCCTGAGTGTTGCCTCCTTACCAAAGGCGAATGGTGCAAGTTTGGAAACCACTAAAGGCTGGCAGAGACACTCAAGCAAGGGTCTCTTCTTCCAATAAAACATATCTTTTTTTAAAGAGGCAAACATTCACAAGTTTACATGACAAGGGGGCTAGCAAGAAGCTCTGCCACCTTGCCAACAAAGTACATGTCTATTTCCTAAATGCAGGTAGTGAATACACAGAAAATGAACATGCTAGCAAAGTATCCCACCCCAAAGCATGAAGAAAACGAAAGGCCTTTCAGGCTGACTCCTTCAAGAGTCAGCGAAAGTCTGTTAGAGCTGACCAGTATTTATACCAAATGATCAAAGAGGTCCCTCAATAATCAAATTACAGTTGTAAATTAACATTTTGAAGTTAAAATTGTTTTACAGGTAATTTCTTCCTTTGTCTCACACAACAAAAGTTACACCTTTATTTACCAGATCAGTATAGTGTTATTGTTTTTCTGGTGTTCCCACCATTGGGGATAAACCGTTCTTTGAAGATATCAGAGAGATAACTTTGAAGTTATCTCTGAGGTGGAAGTGGGGTATGTGAATTCCTATATCTCAGGAGTTGGTTTGCATTTTGGATTGGAGTTTGTCACTGCCCAAATGGCTTCCCCCCCCCCCCCCCCCCCTCCTTTTTTTTTTCTGCTGAACAACAACAAAAACTTAACAGGCAGGGAATTTGTTGAAAGCAAACCACATTCATTTATTCCTGATTGTGAACTCCTCTTCCCTGCTTAGGTTTGGGTCTTAGGTGGACCCTGTCTCTCTGCACACACTGAGGAGAGGGGCTTAACTACTGGGTGCCTCAGTTGAAGATCCAAATTTTATACTCTTCCTCTTGATTGTGAATACCTCTCCCCTTCGGGAGTTTAGGTATTATGTGGGGTCAGGTCTCTGAGCCACCCTGTCTCTCTTCTCACACCACAACTTATATCTTCTCACTTGTCCTGATTGTGAACACTTGTATGCGCGCCATGAGAGTGAAAGTGGGTGCAAAGGGTGCTCATCATCGTGGAAGACCAACCCTTTTTCACTGAAATTCCCCCACTGAGAAAACCCCTGGATACCTCCATTTACTTCTGCCCTCCAAAGAAAATCTCCCTCACCCAACACCTACTCCATGAAACAACATCTACCTCATAACACAGCACCTACCTTATGAAACAACATCTTCCTCATAACACAGCTCCTACTTAATGGAACAACATTCATCTCAGCAAATGTCGACCTCAACGAACATCTTCCTGTATAAGCAAACCCCTGTTTGACTACCCCTTTCCATTGCATTTGTACAATTCACAATAGATGATCTCTTACCAGTACAATGTGTTCCACTGATGGTGAATAACCAGAAATTTCACCTAGGGGTGGGCTGTGACCAGCGTTCCCTCTAAGCTGAGTTGGTGTGAGCTAGCTCACAGTTTTTTTGCCTCTGGCTCATACATTTTTGTCTTAGCCCAGGAAGGATGGCTCCAGAGCAAACTGATTCATGCAGTAGCCAAGTCGCTTGCTCACAGCTTTAATGCCAGTAGCTCACAAAGTTGAATTTTGGCTCACAAGACTCTACAGCTTAGAGGGAACATTGGCTGTGACCAGGGAACCTATGTGTTTGGGCCTAAGGGGACCTGGGAGCATTGTGGGTTGACATGTGCTTTTCCATTCCTTTGCAGAGTAGAATGCACCTCGGTTGCTGAGTGTGCTCTGAACCTGTGTGTTTCCTCCCTGGGGGGGCTGTGAGAGTTGTGGGC
>NW_015185018.1:0-3595 GCF_001447785.1 Gekko japonicus
TTGTGATTCATCCAGGCCAGCATTTCCCAGCACCCAGATAGTAGAACCCTTCAAAGGAACCATAAAACCATTGTCCACATCACTTGTGGTAAAGTGTAGGTCTTCAGCGTTGCTAACGTTGGGGGTCCCAGCCAAAATTCAACTCTGATTTGATCCCTCTAATTTGGCCAAAGAGTATAGGCTGGGCTGACCTCAGTGATCCCCATTCTTATTGTAATTACGGTCATAATGCCCATTCGTTTTGTTTTCGGTGGTTAAAGTTTGCCGAAAGCAGAACTTAGAGGCTAGTTTGGAAGCTCTTGGTAAAGAGAAACAACACAAACAAAACGGTTCCTCAACAAATATAGCAAAATTCGTTATGAGGATTCTGTAAATCCATACCTGAGTTAAACAGAAAACCATTAATGGAAGTTGCCATCTGTCTCCCTCTCACTACCTTCAGATTTCACGCTGGGTGTCTGGAGCAGCTGAAGAAATATTTCTTAAAAAAACCCCACAACAACCTACCCCAACTAATGTTCCCAATAGTTAGTTTTAATTGAAATCTAGACCATTATTATACATCGCAACCTCCAAACCCATTCATCAAACCCTTCAATTAAGGGGAACGATGCAAAACTCCGGGCACTAAAATGGCACATTATGTTTAGAAACAAAATCTGGGACTAGAAAAAAAAATGTTGAAGTTTGGGGATTTTCTGGTAAGAGTCCACTTGCTGACATCACACAGGGAAAGTAGTGATTGGCTAGTGGAGGGTAAAAATAGTGTTTATATTCCAGGAGAATGACCAAGAACAAACAGATGAACTGTTAAATCTCAGTCCCCTGACTCCTTGGAGATCAGCCTGTACGCTTCAGGACAGCAAAACGGTAAGTGGCTGGCAACTTGTTTCTATGCAGCCGAAAAGCTTCTTCGCCCTTCTTGAATGCACGGATTTCTGAATTTCTCATTCTGCTTGCATTGTTAAACCTTAAGTTAGGGCCTGGAGATCTCCCAGAATTACAACTTGTCTCCAGACTATAGAGACCAGTTCCCCATGGCGCTGCCTTTGAAGACAACTGGGAAACTTTAATTAGTGCCAAACAGAGCACCCCCTTTACTAGCCAAAATGGCGCATACTATACAGTACTTTGATTTCCAGTGTGCCTCTGAAAGCAACTCACAGTGCTGGTATTTAAAGCCCTTCATGGCCTAGGGCCTTGAATCTCAACAACAAAGGTGGACTCTAAATGAAGCCAGGAAATTAAAATAATTGCCTTTTACAATATGCTCCCATATAACAGCTTTGCTCCTCACACCAGTAAGGTAAAGGTTCCCTTAAAGGATCCCTTGCTCAATAGCAAGTTGAGTCTGCGGGGCTCATCTCCGTTTCCAAGCGAAGAGCCAACTCTGTCCGAAGACGTTTTCGTGGTCATGTGGCCGGCATGACTAAACACCAAGGCGCCCAGAACACTGTTACCTTCCCACAAAAGTGGTACCTATTTATCTACTTGCAATTTCTTGCTTTCGAACTGCTAGGTTGGCAGGAGCTGGAACTAGAGACAGGAGCTCACTCGGTCATGCGGCACCTAGGTCTCGAACTGCTGAACTACTGACCTTCCACAGCCTGCAGTTCAGCGTCTTAACCACTTGAGCCACCACAGCTCCTCACACCAGTACCTGTTGGTTATTCCTGCATGTACATTTATTAGGCTGACTGTAGCCTAATAGCCAGACTGTAAGCTTTGCCCGTGCTCACCCCTGCTTTGTGCTGAACTACTGACCTTCCACAGCCTGCAGTTCAGCGTCTTAACCACTTGAGCCACCGCAGCTCCTCACACCAGTACCTGTTGGTTATTCCTGCATGTACATTTATTAGGCTGACTGTAGCCTAAGCTTTGCCCGTGCTCACCCCTGCTTTGTGCTCTGGCCTTACTAAATGTGTCAAGGAAGCAACCATTTTCCTGAGATTCTCGCAACTCTGGGAAGCAGAATTATTCAAGAACATATCAGGTACAGAGACCTAAGTAAGTGTAGTTGGCAGGTAGTTAGTATTCTTCATATATTTCCAGTGGTGGCAAAGGTGGTGGAGTTTTGTTATCCCTGAAACCTGCCTTGAGCCTGGTTTTGGAGAAAGGGGTTTTTTTTAAATGTTCTAAATGATTGAATTATTTATTTATTTGTGTTTTTTATAATCCGTCTTTCTCACATGGACTCAAGGTGGATTACACAGAGTTAGTCAGTACAGTCAACAAAATGGGACATTCGGTAATGAATGTCTTAAGTTTTTAGAAGTCTGGAGCCATCAGAAAGAAATAATAAGTTTTGTATGGTAGGCTAGTATTATTTTACTCAGGTTGCATGGTGGGGGAGGAGGCTGACATACTAAACTGTCTGACTTCATATGTTCAACGGAAATTGAGGATCTGCTCATTTTCATGCCACAAGGATCATTATGTAATTCTTGCCACATGTGATTATTTTTTTAAAAACTAGCTTAGAAGTATCTATGGATTCTCTGTATCTCTACCCTCTCTAGGACCAAATGTGGGGGAATGATTGGATCATCGTGGGTAAAGAACATGATGTATTCTTTACCTGCTAGAATTTCTATTGAAGCATTGGAAGATTGCTTCACTCTGTTGTCTGTCTCTGAGGTAGTACAGGCTTCCTTAAACTGAACTGGGGAAGAAAGAGGAATATGTGAACCCAGGAGAGGGTAAGACGGTGGCTGAAAGAGGAAGTGGTGGGAACTGACCATGATTGACAAGAGAGGAGGGGAGAACAGAAGAATATATCTCACAGGGTGAACAAAAACACTGAGCAGGTCAAAGAGCTCTAAAGGAGTTGGCATATGTACTAACTGTGCATGAAGTGATTCTTGGATCTTCTGGAAGAGGTGAGATTGGAACTGGAGATGTCCGCAACTGTTAGCTGCTATATTATGCCAGATCTCAGCTGAATGCTAAATTTTGTTGATAAAATACCAAAATGGCAACCATTTAAGCCTATAATTTTTAGTATTTATTCCCCAAATTCAGAATATTGTATCATGTTGAAGGGGGGAGGGCACTTCAGGGGTACACCAAAGGCAAGAAGAGAGATGGGTTTTCTTTCTTTACTGCATTGGTGATTTGATTTTATTGTACTCACAGCTTTTGTAAACCATCCTGAAGGAGATATATGATAGAATGGGCAGTTAAACCTTTTTAAAAAAAACTAAATAAATAAATACGTGTTCTCTAATGTGACATCCTATGTAATGTTTATTATTATTATTTATTTATTATTTTCAATTTGCATCCCGCCTTGCTGGGCGAACTGGCTCAAGGCGGTTTATATAGAAGTGAGTCCCATTGAATGCAGCTGTGCTGCCTTTCAAGAAAATGTGCATAGAACTCTGCAACTGGATCGTGCTTTTCACCACCACCTCCACAAAGTCTATCTATCCAATAGAAGAAGGAATGCTATAAAATAATCTTGTTTGGGAATGTAAGGTTGGATCCAAACACCATTTCCACTTCTGAAAAGGGGAAAAGGTGGTCCCATTTGACTGTCAGATAGGCTATACTGGGGATCATGGGACCTGTAGAAGAAGAAGAAGAAGAAGAGATT
>NW_015185019.1:0-4020 GCF_001447785.1 Gekko japonicus
AGGGATGAGATCCAAGTGTGGAAAAGACCCTGTATCTCTTATGGTTGCCATTTGCCCTCTTACAGCATGGGATCCCCTACTGCTGTGCTCAATTTCCTGATGCCACTCATGTAGGCAGGAGGAGAAAAAGGTTGGGGGGCACCTGACCCAGAAGTGATACAACTTTCAGGTTACACTCTAGGAATCCCCCCCAAACTCATACGGTTTTATCATAGAGATCTGGGGGTATTTCTAGAGCATCATCCATAGGTGGTGTTATTTCCAAGTTACACGTGACTCTCCCCAATCCCTGCCCCAGAACTCTCTCAGCGGTTGTGAGCAGGGACCTGATAACCATAATATATCTACACTACAAATTCAAGTAATTTTTTAAAACATCACTTTAACCACTGTGAAGGAGCTGCGGTGGCTCAAGTGGTTAAGACGCTGAACTGCAGGCTGTGGAAGGTCGGTAGTTCAGCCATTCAAGACCCGAGTGTGCCGCATGACGGAGTGAGCTCCCGTCTCTAGTTCCAGCTCCTGCCAACCTAGCAGTTCGAAAGCAAGCAATTGAAGGTAGATAAATAGGTACCACTTCGGTGGGAAGGGAACAGCTCCGTGAACCTTGGTGTTTAGTCATGAAACGGAGATGAGCACCGCAACCCTAGAGTCAGATTCGACTGGCTTTCGAGCAAGGGAACCTTTACCTTTACTTTAACCACTGTGAGTTCCCTACAAAGGGTTCTCTAGATCCTGTCGTGGAGCAGCTGCTAAGGATCTTCCATCTTAGATCCCAGCACCCCTTCTCAGAGCTACAGTTAACAGGGTTCCCTTTGGAGAGGAGGAGACAGTTAAAACAGTTTCGATCACCCTGAAGAAGGTCTCTTTGTTATCCTAAATCCTACAATGTTCACAGAAACATTTAACAATACCAATTGCTTATTTGATATATTTATATGTATTCTGTCAAGGCCAGGCCATCCAGTGAAGGCCTTCAGACCAAGATAGGATTACACATAAAAGACTGAGCTATGAATCTTACCAACAATTGTTGAGACACTGTCCTTCCCTAACTCTCTGACAGCAGAAGCCCAACAAATGATGAGAAAGTTATAAACTAATCACAGTGGATGGTGGAAAAGCTTTAAATAGATAACAGATATGAAGCAGATATGGCAGTGGGTGTTGTATAGCCAGGAGATCCTGAGGTTGTCTGGAAGTCAGAAGTTCTAGCTCTTTTTGCATTATGCACCACTAGGTGGTGAGTTAAACTTGTTTTGGGGCTGAGAGAGTTCTGAGAGCTGTGACTGACCCAAGGTCACCTAGCTAGCTGCATGTGGAGGAGTGAGGAATCGAACCTGGTTCTCCAGATTAGAGTCTACCACTCTTAACCACTCCACCATGCTGGCCATACTTTTGAGTAAAACTCCAAATTCAAGCACGCATTATTGGCATGCATTCTGCCACTACACTGAGCAAACTGTGAAGCTTTCTTCTAGCCCAAGGACCCTTTGTGGAACATAAGCAGCTCTTCTTCCAACAAAAGAACTGTGTAAATTGGTGGAAAGCTCTTTAGACTGGAAGTCGTTCCTCCAGCCAAATGTAGGATAAACGCCACCACAACTGAATTTCCTTCTACTCAATTCCAGTGAAATATCATTTGAAGTAAATGTGCTGGAATCACAGATTAATATACGGAGACATTCATTTACAAGAAGCATCTAGACAGTGTCATAGATGCAACGAACATGTTGTTGAGCAAACTTCAGAGGACAGCGGAAGACCGGAAGGCCTGGCGTGATCTGGTCCATGGGGTCGCGAAGAGTTGAACTCGACTGTGCGACTGAACAACAACAAAAATCTAGATTATATACATCTTCAGGTAGGTACCTTAAAACCCGGAGATCCTGGAAATCCTGTAGGGCCAGGTGGGCCAGGTGGACCCTTAAGGGGAACAAAACCAAGAAAATATTGTTAGAAGAAAACATAGTATAATGTGGAGTTGCACATTTCAAAAGGAATGCATTACATCATGTTCGTATGCTAATACATACGTTTGAGCATGTGAAGCAAAAGGGTTCATAAAGGGTTAACTTATGTAACAACTTGTTAGCCTCTAAGAAGCAGGGCATAGAGGGCAAGACTTTCTGCTGATGTTGCCTCCTAGCGCTGGTACGTTCATAGGTGTACTGCCTCTGGATGTGGAGTTTTCCTTCCGTTGCAGAACTTACACGAGTACAACAGGAGAAGAAAGCAGTCACCTTTGTTTCTGATTCCCCTTCTCTAGTGTAAGTCCCCGTTTTGCCCCCACACTGTTTCTGAGGTCCATTGACCCCAAACAGCAGAATGTGAGTGGGAGGGCCCAGTGGTTCGCACCAGGACTGGGAAAGTAGTACTCCATTTGCTCTGTTCCCCTGACTGTGATTCAGACTCACTCCACGGTCTCCACTGTACTATATCTGGTACTCAGCGGTTGTTACTCAGTATCTTTTAGAAGAAGCGGTTGTTACTCAGTATCTTTTAGAAGAAGAAGAGAAGAGATTGGATTTATACCCCGCCCTTCACTACCCAAAGGTGTCTCAGAGTGGCTTACGAACTCCTTTCCCTTCCCCTCCCCACAACAGACACCCTGTGAGGAAGGCGGGGCTGAGAGAGCTCTGACAGAAACTGCTCTTTTTTCAAGGACAGCTCTTGTCAGAACTGCGGCTTGCCCAAGGTCATCCGGCCAGGTGCAAGTGGAGGAGTGGGGAATCAGACCCGGTTCTCCCAGATCAGAGTCCGCTCACTTAGAAGAAGAAGAAGAAGAGAGAAGAGATTGGATTTATACCCCGCCCTTCACTACCCAAAGGTGTCTCAGAGTGGCTTACAAACTCCTTTCCCTTCCCCTCCCCACAAAAGACACCCTGTGAGGTGGGTGGGGCTGAGAGAGCTCTTTCAGAAACTGCTCTTTTTTCAAGGACAGCTCTTATCAGAGCTACGGCTTGCCCAAGGTCATCCAGCCAGGTGCAAGTGGAGGAGTGGGGAATCAAACCCGGTTCTCCCAGATTAGAGTCCACGCACTTAACCACTACACCAAACTGGCTCAATTTACTCAATAATACTCAATATTTGTTACTCAACAGTTTCATTTGTTTACACTTGTATACTACTATCCTTCCAAAGAATTGTGGGGAGTTTGTATTGGGTTCCTAGATGGTTTTTATGTGTACTGGCATACTGGGGAACTTCACCTGGAGTTGGAGATGATGATGATTAATTTGATTTATTAATTGCCCTATCCCTGCTAAGCAGTACTCTGGATACAACAAAAGGCATATAGCCATACGACAAATATAGAGACCGGTAAAATTCTAATCACAGATGGAATTAAAATAAAAGGTTAGAAACCAGATTTCAAAAGTCCAAGATGGCGTCTCTAGAATTTAGATCCCAGGCCCGGACTGTCTGGCCACTTCTGAGCAGGGGAGGGGAAGCACAAGCTCAGGATTGGAGGGGGAGAGGAGAGAAGAGGGTGCCAGCCACAACAGAGAACTGTTGCTGTCCTCAGCCAAAAGTCTGGTGGAACATCTCTGCCTTACAGGCCCTGTGGAATTGCATAAGGTCCCACAGGACCCTGATGGCATTAGGCAGGGAGTTCCACCAGGTTGGGGCCAGGACCGAAAAGGCCCTGCAGGAACTACATCTCTTTGGACCTGTCTTCGTATTTTGCTGTTTCATTCATTCATTCATTCATTCATTCATTCATTCATTCATTCCATATACATGGTATGAACTGCCATCCTGTCGAAGCCTACTTATGGCAACCCTGTAGGGTTTTCAAGTCAAGAGAGTAGCAGAGGTGGTTTGTCATCGACTGCCTCTGCATAGTGACCCTGGACCTCCTGATGAGATTGGGCTAGCCTTGGCCATTAAAACCGGTAAGTAGAAGGTAATTCAAAATGGCAATGCGGTAGCATGCAATGGGCAGTGACTAATTGCTGATTCGCACCCGGACTGGATATAAGCAACATTGTAAATTAACTGTCATTTGGATATGTAGAA
>NW_015185020.1:0-2893 GCF_001447785.1 Gekko japonicus
ATGTCTGCAGCGAAAAGCCTGAATGAATGATGTTATATAGGATCAGAAAAATAATATTTCCAGTTTGCGTAAGTGTATCTATTCACTTTGGAGTTTATGCTAGATCCCATGCACGTGGTTTAATGGTTGAATATACAACCAGTGGTACAGGAGAGAATACTAGGGAAAAAGATGTACTGTTTGGAGCAGGGGTTTTGTACATGTGTTTGGATTTTGCCATTCATGGCGATCTTGCAATTTCCCTGCTGTGAGGACTACCAGAGGATCAGTGCAATACACAGAGTGGATACCATGTGCTGTGAGTGCTACATAGATACAGCCAAGATCCAATCACACACACAATCATGTATGTTAGGGTTGCCAACCTCCAGGTGGAGCCTGGTCTCTCACAAAATTATTACTGATCTCCAGACTGCAGAGATCAGTCCCCCTGGAGAAAATGGCTGCTTTGGAGGGTGGACTCCATGTCATTTAACCCTGTTGAGGTCCTACCCCTCCCCAAACACCACCCACCCCACTCTCTACCCCCAAAACTCTAGGAATTTCCCAACCAGGAGCTGACAACCCTATAGCATGTTTGGACACATCCATGCCCACCTATACGTTGCTAGTCTATAATATTGGACTGTAAATTTACCAGATATTCCTGATGTCTAAGATCTCCAGTCAGTTTTAATCCCAGAAGTTTTTCTCTCTCTTCCTTCACACTCTGGAGTTTGCTCTGGATTTCTTTCTAAACAGAGAGAAACTGACTTTAAGATATTTTCATTATTATCATTATTGTTCAGACTTTTTTCCACAGTAGGTTACATCTCATTTAACAAAACAGCATGTAGACAACCACTGCTTCCCTACTGTGGTATGAGTTTGTGCAATCTCTTAAATCCACACAACAAGACTTGCCATCGATCAGACTTCCTCATCTAGTTTCTAAAGAAATCAGACATTTTCCTTTAGTATAGTATATTGTGGAATGGCCTTCTGAAGGCAATGTACTCCCTTATCCTTCCAAAAGGCATGTAAAATAATCCTTTTTCAATGGGATTTTTGATGGTGAAAATCATACTGATGTTGTAAATGTAGTTTCTGGTGAAAACTGATAAATTCTTATGATTAACATTTGTTCTAGTTCTTATGCTTGATGGAATAGGGGTTTTTTGGGGGGGTGAAGGGTTGTTTAATTCTTTTGGGGGTGGGGTTGTTTCTTTTTTTAAGATGCTTTGATCTCTTTCTAAATAGGCGGGGTATAACTTTTAAATAAATAAATAATCAACAGATGAATTTAAAATATCACACTGGTCACAAAACAAGAGGCATAAAAAACCCCCAGAGCAATAACCCTCTTCCCTACCCCTTTTTACCCTCAGCATCAGACATCACCCCAGCTTATAACATCAAAGCAGGAGGGTCTCTCTGCAGAAAAGCAGCAACTTGATGGATATTGAATTCTTTTAACTGTGTTTCTGGTTAGTCTTTCACAAAAATTAACCTTTGCACACTGATCACTCATAAGAACATAAGGGCAATGCCGGATCAGACCAAAGGCCCATCTAATACAGCATTCTGTTCCCACAGTGGCCAACCAGCTGCCTCTTGGAAGCCCACAAACAGGAAGACAGCAACAGCACCATCCTTTCTGTGCTCCCCACCAACTGATTTAAAAAGGCATACTACCTCTGGTACTGGAGATAGTAGCTATCCATCATGATTAGTAGCTATTGATAGCCCAGCCCTCCATGAATTTGCCCATTCCTTCCCCTTCTAAAGCCTTCCAAGTTGGAGCCATCGCCACATCATGTAGCAGTGAGTTCCACAGTTTTAACTATGCGCTGTGTGAAGAAGTACTTCCTTTCATCTGTCCTGAATCTCCCCCCCCCCTTCAGCTTCAGTGGACAACTTCAGATTCTAGTAGAGAGAGAGGGAGAAAAGCTTCTCCCTGTCTGCTCTCTCCACACCAGGCATTATTTTGTATATCACTATCATATCTCCCCCTTTTTAAAAGCTGAACAGCCTTCAGTGTCTTAATCGATCCTCATAGGGCAGTTGCTCTAGCCCCCCCATCATTTTTGCTCTTTTCTGCCAGGCTGACCATGGCCAGGGCCTTTTCTGTGGCAGCTCCGTGCTGGTGGAATGAGTTCTCCGAGGACATCAGGGCCCTGCAGAATTTATTACAGTTTCACAGGGCCTGCAAGATGGAGTTTTTCCACCAGGCATTTGATTGAGGAGCCGCACTTAACATCAGAACCTTGCCCTGGAATCTATCAAAGGCTATTGTACTGTGCTGTTCTTAACACACTATGGGCTAGACAGTTGTCCTATAAGCTAACACTGACTGGACACCTATTATGGATAACGTTTAAAAACTATGTTTCGTCACCACAGATGCAATATTTATATGTAATATTTATATCGCACCTTAGAATTGTTTTAACTTGTTTTTAAATGTGTTCAAATTTTATTGTAAGCTGCTCTGAACCTGCCTTGGCGGGGAGGGCGGGGTATAAATCAAATCAATAAATAAATGAACAATCTTTTCGAGCTCCACAGTATCTTTTTTCAGGTCCAGTGACTAGAACTGTACACAATATTCCAAGTGTGTCTCGCCATAGATTTGTATAAAGGCAGTACAATAGTGGCAGTTTTATCTCTATTCCTTATCTAATCATAGCCAGCATCAGATTTGCCTTTTTCACAGCAGCCATACTGTGGGTTGACATTTTCATTGAGCTACCCACTACCACCCCAAGATCCTTTTCTTGGTGTCTTGCTGCCATCTCAGATCCCATCAGCGTTTATGAGAAGACATATAAACTGGAGAACCCTGCAGTATTCTAGAATATACAGTCTCAAACAGATTTGTGACTTGTTCCCCCCATCAAAATTAGAAAAAAAA
>NW_015185021.1:0-3002 GCF_001447785.1 Gekko japonicus
TCCTGTGGAGCAGCGGGACGACCTCAGGCTGAGTAAAAAATGGCTGGCTTAAGGCCTCTGAGTGAGTCTGTGGCTCTGGCCAGATCTGGAGCCCAAAGGTCCTGCTCAGGGCTCAGGTCACAGCCACTGTGCTACACCATCTCCTTGATGGGTTGCTCATGCCGTTCATGGAAAGAGCTATCTGAAGGACCCACTGATGTTTTCTTGGGGACAGTCTGTGTTCTCCCCGCGCTCCCTCCTGTTCTCCTGGGTGAGCTGCTTGCCCCTTTCCTAATGCCCAGCATGGTGGGCCCTTGAGAGGTGATCTCTATGGACAGAGCTTCTGGGTCTGATGTTGCTACCGACCTGGAGAGCTTGCTGTTAATATCCATTTGCCCTAAGCATGTCAAGCTAAGCCTGTTTGTTCTTTCGGCCCCCAACTGGAAATCCCTCCTGTCATGATCTGGCCTGTGCCAGTACGGCCTAGCCAGCCAAAGAGGCCTGGGTGGCAGTAGGAGGCGGCTAGGCCTACAACTCCCAGAAGGCATTGGGAGAGTCAGAGAAGATTCTAAAGAGACCGTTAGAGTCTGTTAGGGAATGAAGTCTGGGAGAGACAGTTTAAGGCAGTTGCTGGCTGATGGTTGCTGGAGACTCTCTGTGGGAAAAGGGGAGAAGCCCCGTCCTTTGCCTCCCTGCGGCTGGGTCCAGTGAGGGACAGGCCGGGCTGGGAGAAGGGGGAAATCCTGAGTGAGTTAGGCAGGCTAGGGTAGTCGAACCAAAGTAAGGCATCGGCGTTAAGTTCCTGTTGGCTTTTCCACCTGTTACCCGGTTGAAGCACCTTGCCCCAATCTTTCTCCTAATAAACCCTGCTCTGTTTAATGTATTTTGGTGTCTGCCTGGGTCATTCACGTCCATATTGCTCGGTCAACAAGGGCTTGAGAGATACCCTGAGACTCCCGAGGGACCCGAAAGTCCAGGGTGGCGGCAGCGAAAACCAAAGACCCCTCTGGGGTCATGACACCTCCTTTCTTAGCAATCATCCCTCTGGCGTCATGTGCCCATTTGGCCGAACACTTGTGCCATGGCAGGTGCTCTCCACTGGTTCCCTCCCGAACACTTACTGCAAAGGGCTGCAGCCACGTGGGTTTCTCTGGTGGCTTACCGAGGTGCAAGTTTGGATACTGTTCTTTCGACCACCACGGAGGCAGGCAGTACTGTATGCTGTAGCGGGGCGCAGGTTTTCCCTGGACACTGAAACTATTTGTCTCAGTGCTCAATGTGGCATCCGTACGGTTCTTTGGAGCCCGATGAGCTGCTCCAGATTGTTGACTTTTACTGGACTTGTCTGGAATTAAAAACAACAACAACGAAATGGATGGGGCTTTCAGGTTATGAACTTTCATAACATAAGCAACAGTCAGCTCACAGATAACCCCCCAGCTGCCTTAACCCTCTGCATTTCAGAGTGCTGACACACCTGATCTCAGCCTCTGAGTGAGTGTTTGGCTCTGGCTCGATCTGGAGCCCAAAGGTCCTGCTCAGGGCTCAGGTCACAGCCACTGTGCTACACCATCTCCTTGATGGGTTGCTCATGCCGTTCATGTAAAGAGCTATCTGAAGGACCCACCGGTGTTTTCTTGGGGACAGTCTGTGTACTCCCCTCCCCCCCTCCTGTTCTCCTGGGTGAGCTGCTTGCCCCTTTCCTAGTGCCTAACATGGTGGGCCCTTGAGAGGTGATCTCTATGGACAGAGCTTCTGGGTCTGATGTTGCTACCGACCTGGAGAGCTTGCTGCTGATATCCATTTGCCCTAAGCACGTCAAGCTAAGCCTGTTTGTTCTTTCGGCCCCCAACTGGAAATCCCTCCTTTCTTAGCAATCATCCCTCTGGCGTCATGTGCCCATTTGGCCGAACACTTGTGCCATGGCAGGTGCTCTCCACTGGTTCCCTCCCGAACACTTACTGCAAAGGGCTGCAGCCACGTGGGTTTCTCTGGTGGCTTACCGAGGTGCAAGTTTGTATACTGGTCTTTCGACCACCATGGAGGCAGGCAATATTGTATGCTGTATCTTGGTGCCGGTTTTCCCTGGACACTGAAACTCGATGTGGCCTCCGTATCGTTCTTTGGAGCCGAATTAGCTGCTCCAGATTGTGGACATTTACTGGGCTTGTCTAGAATTAAAAACAACAACGACGAAATGGATGGGGCTTTCAGGTTATGAACTTTCATAACATAAGCAACAGTCAGCTCACAGATATCCCCCAAGCTGCCTTAACCCTCTGCATTTTGGAGTGCTGACACACCTGATCTCAGCCTCTGAGTGAGTGTTTGGCTCTGGCTCGATCTGGAGCCCAAAGGTCCTGTTTGGGGCTCAGGTTATAGCCACACTCACGCTATGGCAGGCGTTCTCCCTCAGTTCGCTCCCCAATCCTGACTCCCAAGGACAGCAGGGTTCCTCTCTGAGAATCAGTGTCCCAACCACACCCATTCCTTCTCCAACGAAAGGAAAACAAAACCTTGATGTATAAAGATGAGGCAGGACCGTCTTTGCCATATGTTTTCCTTGAGCCTGTTTAGAGGTATACTGCGGAAGACTATTGTTGATCCAAGGAGATAGTGGTGACCACAAGTCTCTCTGTGTGTGTGTGTGTGTGTGTGTGTGTTTAGATGACAGCACGAAGCCAGAAGGGGTCAACGATGTCAGTTTTTTCCTTCTGAAGCAATGGCACCTGGTGCAAGCTGAAGGTTAAATTCAAAAGGTGGCCGATGTTTATAGAGCTCCTTAAGAAGGGGGTGCTGAGGGAGAAGGTAGATGGCATTTCGAGGCCTGATTTATTTAAAATGTGGAAAGAGAGGTGTGCTGATACAAAGGACATGGACAAAAGAACATCGTAGGCAAGGGGCCACTCCATCAGCTCCTTCCAATGAGGGGACATTATTGCATGCAGCCTACTGGTTTCATCAGGGGGTGGGAAATGCCCATACCTTTAGACTACGGCTTTGGTGTGGCTCTGGTGGGAAGG
>NW_015185022.1:0-2940 GCF_001447785.1 Gekko japonicus
GGAAGGAGATAGGATTGTCAACTCCAGGTCTTTCAAAGGTTCGAATGGTCCCCTTGTTAACGCAGAAAGGACTGTGTTAAGTCTCCACGTGGGAAACCTGTGTTTCTGTGGTGGGTCCTTGAATGACGCTCCCTTTAGAAAACGCCAGATGTGAGGGTGTTGAGAAATAGGTAAGCCCCCATACCTGGGAAGGACGGAGGCCATGGCTGCCATCTGCCGCCTGAGAGTGGTAGCCTGCAGACCACTGGTCCTACCGTCCTGGAGAACTCTAAAATGGATCACACCTTGGGATGGAGCGGATCGACCTTCCTCCTCCTGTACCACCAGACGAAGGCTTTCCATGTAACATTGTAGATCCGAAATGTGGAAGGCTTCCTGGAAGCCATCATCGTCTGTACGACCGGCTCACTGTAGCCTAGTTTCCTGAGCTTGACCCTTTCAACTTCAATGCGGTCAAGCAGAACCATCCTGGATTGGGGTGACAAATCGGGCCCTGCAGAAGCATATCTTCTGACACTGGAAGGACGAATGGAGGAGCAACCGCCATCTGGAGAAATGTGAACCATGGCTGATGAGGCCAATAAGGTGCCATCACAATGACCTCTGCTTTGAGTGTCTTTATCTGTTGAAGTAGTCTGGGGAGCACAGGCAGAGGGGGAAATGCGTATAGCAGCTCCACAGGCCAGGGAGACAGAAGAGCATCCATCTGTTCTACTGAAGGATGATAGAACCTGGTATAGAACCTGTCCAACTGGTTGTTGCTTGGGGAGGCAAACAGATCCACATGAGGAGTTTCGAATCTGGACTGGATCATCTGGAAAAGGTTCTTGTGCAGAGACTACTCGCTCTCCTGAATTTACTGGTGACTCAACCAATCCGCCTGTGTGTTGACAGAGCCTTTGATGTGCTCTGCCCGAATTGTTCAGATTGCTGTCCATCCACTTCAGCAAAAGAGTCGCTTCCCAGTGTAGGCCCAAGGATCTGAAGCCCCCCGTTTGTTCAAGAAGGCTTTGGCGGATATGTTGTCGGTACGCACAAGAACGTGGTGACCTTGGACTCGATGGGCAAAATGCTGAAGAGCCAGCCAGATGGCCCGAAGCTCCAAGAAATTGATTGGAAGGGTCTTCTCCGCCTTGGACCACTTTCCCTGAACTGGCTGGTGGTGAAGAGTGGCCCCCCAGCCAGACAGGCTGGCGTCCATGAAGATTTGGACCTGGTCGCATATCCAAAAGTTCTTACCCTGAGAAAGATTGGACATTCTGGTCTACCAACGAAGGCTGGTTTTCACCTGAAGTGGTACCTTTAAGGGGAAATCCATTTTCAAGGCGATGGATCTCTGATAAGGACGTAGGAACTTCTGTAGCTGCCTGGAATGGAATTGTCCCCACTGCAGGGTGTCGAAGGCAGCCACCATAAGGCCCATCAGTTTGGTTAGGGTGGATAGAGAGGAGGACCTCGTCTGGATGACCTGAGTTGAAAGACCTTTGATCTTTTGAGCCTTGCCAGTGGGAAAATAGAGTTTCGTTATCTGTGTCTATTAACACTCCTAAATGTTCCAGACGCTGGGAGGGCATCAGAGAGCTCTTTTGTTTGTTGACAAGGAAGCTGAAGTCTTGCAAGCATTGAATGGTCATCTGCGTGTCCTTCTGGGACTGCGCCCTGGATGGGGAGTGGATCAGAATGTCGTCTAAAAATGGGTGGATATGAATGCCCTTTTCCCACAGGCACACCACAGGATGGATCAGGATCTTCGTAAATACCCTCGGAGCCGAGGATAGGCCGAAGGGTAGTGCCCGGAACTGTAGATGGTTCTCTCCTACACAGAAGTGCAGGAACCTCCTGTGTTGAGGGAAGACTGGGACGTGTAGACATGCTTCTGTCAAGTCGATAGAAGAGAGGAACTCCCCAGGCAGGAGAGATTCCGTGATGGACCTCAAGGATTCCATGCGAAAGTGCTTGAGATCCACGTACCTGTTCAGGTATTTTAGATCTAGGATTGCTCTCCAGTCCCCGTTCTTCTTGGGGACTGTAAAAAAGATGGAGTAGACTCTGGTCTGGCATTCTTCCAGAGAAACGCTTTCTATTGCCTGAATGCATAACAAGTGATCTATCGCAGACTTGGTTCTGGTCTTCTTTATTGGATTTCTGTGAACTGGGGAAACAACAAAACGCTGAGGAAGGATTGATAGAAACTCTGTTTTGTAACCCTCTGTAACTATGTCCTTTGTCCACGCATCTGACGGGAAGCAAGCCATTCCTGTCTGTAGAGAAGGAGACTTCCCCCCACAGGAGGCCTTGGACAGTCATGCCTTGGGGTTTTGGGGGTCCCCCCGGTCTTGCCTGTTTCCAGGCTGTCTGGGATATCTGTTGTTGCTGTAGCCTCTGTGGCGAAAAGGCTGCTTGTTGCCCCTCCAGGAAGGCCTTCTATTTTCTTGCCTAAACCTGAAGGAAGAACTGTAGGGTCGCAAGGAAGAGAAGGAACTCGTAGCCCTCCTGTCTCCAGACCGCACTGACTTGGGAAGGGCTTTTTTCTTATCACGAGTTTCCACTAGGATTTTGTGTAGTGAATCGCCAAACAATTTGTCCCTTTGGAAGGGTAGGCTGAAACTATGGCCTTGGACTGATAGTCCGCCAGCCAAGCCCTCAACCAGACTATGCGTTGGGCTACAACTGCTAAAGCCATTGCTCTGGATGACATGACCATGGTGTCTAATGTGGCATCAGCAGTACAAGAAATGGTCTTGAGCACCCTATTGGCCCCTTCCAGTAACCTGGGATTATTCTCAGGAAGCATTTGAATTAACCTTGCGCATCCATACGATGTTTGCCTTAGAGACTGTGGACACTGCAGAAGAAGCCCTAATAGCCATAGCATTGGATTCATGAGCTTTTCTTAGGGTGAATTCAGCTCTTTTATCTAAATTGTTTTTCAGAGTACCA
>NW_015185023.1:0-3119 GCF_001447785.1 Gekko japonicus
CTCTCCTGTTAGGGCAAGCCAGCTGTCAGGTAGCAAGGGCAACCTCAGTATGCTTTTTCCCACCTGCATTCATACCCTGCTGCAAGGCTGGGGCTACTGCAGCACTAGCACAAGACGCTACAGCTGGACAGCTGAATACCAGAGCACAGGATTTGTGTTTGGCATTGTGCAAATCCCGCCCTCCCAGGGAAGGGTCTAGTGGCAGAGAACGACTCAGACGGAGGAGCGCCATTGGCCTTGAATGCTCCCGAAGAACACAGGTTCGTGTTTTACAGCATTTGTCCAACAAAAAGCAGTACAGTTGTCTTACATTAAGTAGAACAGTTCCTCTCCTGATTGTTGTGCAGGCGACAAGCGGCATGAACAGCTGGGGGATTTCCCACACCGGGTTTTTGACGCAGCTCAGCATCTTCGCTGCGTCGGTTCCCCCCCTCCTTACAGAGAGTGTCTTTTGGCTGTTCTTGTGCTCCCCCCACCTTTTTTCTAAGTTTCTCTTGTGATGTTGCAGACCACCTCAGAAATGGGTTGGAAAAAAACGCAGGGGAAACTTGCAGAAAAATTGGGAGAGGGGTGACCAGCAAACGATACTGTGTGTAAGGAAAGAAGAAGAAGAGATTGGATCTATAACCCATGCCCTTCACTCCCCAAAGGTGTCTCAGAGCGGCTTACAAACTCCTTTCCCTTCCCCTCCTTACAACAGACACCCTTATGAGGTAGGTGGGGCTGAGAGAGCTCTTGACAGAAACTGCTCTTTTTCAAGAACAGCTCTTATCAGAACTATGGCTTGCCCAAGGTCATCCAGCCAGGTGTAAGTGGAGGAGGGGGGAATCAAACCCGGTTCTCCCCAGATTAGAGTCCGCGCACTTAACCACTGCTAACCAGAACTATCTACAATTTTTCAAAATGTAGCAGCACGATAGTTTTAGAAAGATATTTTAAGGAGAAGCTTGCCTTTTTAAAAAAATCTATTAACTCTGCTGCATGTGTGTCTGTGTTAAATCCCATCAAGTCACTTTTGTTAAAATTTGGTTTCCAGTTCTTGAGTACTTTGCTTCTCTAAAGGAATGTGAATCTATTCTTGAAACAATTAATGTTGTGTATTAGTTTGATTGACCTTCGTTAGTTCTAAATACATACACGTTACATCCTCCCTCCCTCAAAGTAGTTTATTTTTTATATATATTACCGTTACAATTGTTTATTTGTAACCGATCATTGTTATCACTTCTTTGTTAAGCTCGTATATGTTTATCAATTTTAATAAAGGTTTTTGATTATTATTTTTTTAAAAGTCACTTTCGACTTACAGTGACCCTATGAATTAATGTTCTCCAAAACGTCCCCTCATTAACAGCCTTGCGCCGGCCTTGCAAACTGAGGGCCCCCATGGCTTCCATCTCCTGCCAGGTCTTCCTTTTTTCCTGCTGCCTTCCACTGTTCCTAGCACAGTGGTGGCGAACCTATGGCACAGGTGCCAGAGGTGGCACTCAGAGCCCTCTCTGTCGGCACACGTGCCATCGCCCCAGCCAGGCCCAGACCATCATTAAAGTGTCGAATTCTCTGCCAAATAATTTTAAGTAAATGAAAGCATTTGGGGTTGCTTTCCTTACTTTGTTTGGATCCTCTTAAGTTAATGTAGAAATAAAGTTTCTAAAGTAAAACTTCAGTATTCAGGTTAAATTGTCGTGTTGGCACTTTGCGATAAATAAGTGGGTTTTGGGTCTCAGTTTGGGCACTCGGTCTCTAAAAGGTTTGCCATCACTGTCCTAGCACGATTGTCTTTTCTCTTCTCAGAATGTGACCAAAGTACGATAGCCTCAGTGAGTCATTTTAGCTTCTAGGGAGAGTTCAGGCTAATCCCTAAAAATGTGTGGTGAAATGTCTCAGGCATCTCACATACGACAGCTGGGATTTTCATATACCTGTCAGGTTCCACAGCCAACAACGGAGTACACGCTTGTCAGAAAGGTTATACTTTATTGCAGAGCTATAGAGGCAGTAACATGGTCACTGTTAAGAATGGCGACGTTTCTACAAGCATAATGGGATATAGGGTATTCGTATGCACACATTCCTCATCCATAGGCCAATTGCGCGGGAGAAGGGGCCTCAGGCTGTTAGAGCCAAAGCTAGGAATCGAAAGCGATCCTACGACTACACGATGCTCAGACACTACAATCTCCAAGGTCATTGATAATAAAGCACTACAGAAGCAAAGAAGGAATGCGGCAGCTGGTACACAGGTCAAGCAAATGAACCCCAGCCCATAAACATCATGGCAGCATAGCTGACAATACCTGATATATACCTCTGGATTTGCATTTTGTCCATGCTCAGAGGCAATATCGAGTCCGTCCATGCCTTGTTAAGGACCTGAAGAGCTATCCATTTAAGGCTGATCGAAGGTCACTTGATCTGGAAATTAGAAACCCTCCCCTCCGAGCTCCTCTGAGGTAAACCGGTTCTATAGACAATCAATTACTTCTCTAGGGACAAAAGGAGTCTGAAGAACATGATCGACTTTGGGATGAAAAATGATTTTCTTTCCTGATAGCAGAATCTTTAGGAAAGGCTCTAGAGATTCTCAGAATAACAAAAGGAGGGTCAAAGGGCATGTTTCCCTCAGGCCTCCTTTTGACAGAAGAGCTGGAATTAATGAGGAGGAGGAGGGAATGAGACGGACAGTCTCTCATGAACTGGACATTACATAGGTGGAATTCTCATGTACTACTTAAACTTCTTTTCAGACCCTTTCCCCTAGGGTTGCCAACCTCAAGATGGGGCCTGGAGATATCCAGACAACAGAGATTAGTTCCCCTGGAGAAAATGGCTGCTTTCTTCTGGATCTGGATACATGCCATTTTGCAAAAAATATTTTAAAATAATGTACCGTTTGTACCAGAACTGTATTTTTTTACTCAATATGCTTCCAGAAAAATGTAAAAAAACAGGACTCTGATCTTATTCTACCCATAGTTACGGCCGCTAGAATATTGTATGCGAGTTATTGGAGAAGAGAGGAGATACCAACAAAAGAAGAACTAATAAACAAATTACTGGAAGTTGCTTTACTCTTGAAAGGACATATAAAGGACAAATTTGAAGAAACATGGTCAAGA
>NW_015185024.1:0-2811 GCF_001447785.1 Gekko japonicus
TCTGTAGCTTTAAGAAATACCACCTCTCTAGTGTTAAGCAACCACGATAGTATTGCCAGCCTTCAAGCCTTGAATTCTGACAGTAACCGGAAGAGTGAGGGGTTGGGCCACTGGGCTGTTTTGGCCTTTGTGGGAAGACTCATTGTGGCTAGTTCCAGCAGCCACCACCAGAACTAGTTTTACCCAACTTGCATGGCTCACCCAGGCCTGGCTGCTTACTACTGGCTACTTGCCTCAACAGCAGTCACTCCACAGAAGCCAGTGTAGTGCAGATGTTAGTTATAGACTAGGATTTTGGAGTCCCAGTTTCAAATCTACACTCTTTGCATAGTTATATTTTCTTTACTTTTTCTTAAAACTTTTTGGTTATCTTTCAAATACACACTCTGCCATGGAAGCTTGCTAGATGACCTTTGGCCAGTCACACATAGCTCAACTTAACCTATCTCACAGGATTGTTGTTGGGATAAAACAGAGGAGAGGAGAATAATGTCAGTATTGGTAAGTTTGATTAATATATAGCAGAGTTTTCCCCAATCATAGAAGCGTGATATTGAGTGCACTAAATGAATCTCCCAAGATGCATATTGCAAAAGAAAAGATCGGTAAATTTACATTTGTTCAAGTAGATCCAATTCACATTCAGGTTGCAGTCAAAACAAGCGAAAGAAGCCTAATCTAAAGAGTAGTTTTCCTATTACAAATGGCCAGCTAATCTGGCATAATGTGTATGAGAGTATGAAAGTATTGTCTCTACAGGGGAGCCATACAGAGGCATTTGTCTCCATGGAAGACCATGTGCAGAGAGTGAGAGGACAAAGGAGAGTTCAGAGGGCAGCTCCCAGGTTAAGATAAAGAGAGGAATCCCATTCAAGGAGATAACATATGTATACACAAGTGAAATGCAGACTGTATGTCACATTTTACCATAAGGGTTCCTGTGCCACAGGACTGCACAATTTGCACAAAGGAGGAGTACTTTACTGAGCAAGATCTGCTATTACAACAGCTGTAAGTATATTGACCACAAGGGTTAGCATACCCACCACAAAGGATTGGACTGCACTTAAAACGTACTGCACACTTTAAAATGAGACTGCCAGGAACTAATAATCCCACAGTGTTGGGATATGATGATGCAGACCAGGCTGGAGAAAGATCAGACCTAAGATCCACTAGGGGTTTGGTAGTTTTCTAAGGGGGTAGTGCTATAAATTGGGCAAGTCATCAACAAAAATTGTTGCCCACTCATCTACTGAAGCAGAATTTGTATCCACTTCTGAAGCATGCAGAGAATTAGACTGGTTTATAACATTACTGGTAGATTTTGGTATTAAGGAACCTCTGCCAGTTCAAATGCTAAAGGATCATTGGAGTTGTATAGTCCTCCCTCTTTCAGAAAAGAGCAGCGTGTGGACAAAACACAACAGAATTAGGAACCAGTATGTAAGGGTCCTGCAGGGACAAGGAGTTGTCAAACTACACCACTGCCCCACTGAGCCAAACGACAGCGGGCCACTACCAAAAGACAAATACCAAGGCCTGTAGAACAACCTGAACACTGTGAACCTTGACAACATACAGAGTCAAGAGGGAGTGTTGGAGTGAGCGATGCAGCATGCCTGAACAATGGGGGGTGCTATATCACTGGTTGCTGGTTCACCCACAGGACTTCTGCTTGCTTGGGTTTAAATTCACAGGTGAGTGGTATGTTGACAAGGCCATACCTATGGACTGCTCAGTTGCTCAGTGGCTCCTGGAGTGGGTGGTTTAGGACCACACTCAATGCCCACATCTCACCACAACTTAGATGACTTCCTGGTTGTTGGTCTGACCAACTCCATAGCTTGTACTGACTGATTGGCCTCCTTTCAAGCCCTGGCAGAGGAACTGGGAGTTCCATTGGCTCACGATAAGACCAAGGGCCTCACCTCCCAGCCAACATATTTGGGTACCCAGTTAGGGCACCTCCTGCCTTCCAGAGGACAAGTTCACAGCTTTGAATGCCATGATCTTCCAGGTCATGGGGAGCCAAAAGGGCACACTAAGAGAGATCCTCCTCAGTCACCTTACCTTTGCTTGCCAGGTGGTGACCCCAGGGCATGCTTTCTGTGCATGGTTTGCTGTGCTACCTTGGGAGTACACCCCTTATTACCATATTTGGATTACTCGGGACATCATGGAAGACCTGGGGGGTATGGCTCAGATTTCTAAAAGGTTTCAATTGGGTTTCCCTTTTACCATCCTGCATGATGTGCATCTCTGATGGTCTAAGAATGACCAATAAGGTGTAGATCAAGGGTTGGCCTGCATTCCGCCCACTGGTCAACCCTACCTGCTCTGTTTTATGGTAGACTATCTCTGCCTCCAGCCTCAGGGTACTGACACTCTCTTCATGCATGCCTCTCTAGATGTCAGGCATATATTGTGGCCTTAGAGCTGTCTCCCTCAGACTTGCACTCCTGAGACTCGAAGTGAACTCCTTCCACACTGGGGCAGCCATGATGAGCTCTGAACTGGGTTTCCAGTGGGAATGCATTTGCTCAATTGGCCGATGTTAGTTCTTAGCATACATGTCTTACATATGCCCCTTGGGTCAGCTAAGTGGGCTAGTTTTTGTGTCCTTCAGCCTCCACAGGTCAGCACAAGTCTGTATGGATCATGGGTCACACCAGACTCTATTGTACCTGGGTTTGGTCCCAGCAACTCACAGTGCAACACGTACACACAATAAAGCAAAACAGAGCTTTATTGAAGAAATTCAAGAAAAAAGGTTAAAAAGAAGGCATATAGTTCAGTGGCAGTAAAAAT
>NW_015185025.1:0-2790 GCF_001447785.1 Gekko japonicus
TAGAAATTGCAAAATCCTAGGAAACTCTGCAGTTGCCGCCGTGTCTTGGGGGCCTCCCACCCCAACACATCCCGGACCTTCCCTGGATCCATCCCCAGCCCCTGCTGGGTTATCCAGTAGCCTAGGAACTTGATCTCTGTCTTATGGAACTCGCATTTAGACAGTTTAGCATAGAGGCGGTTCTCGTACAAGGCGGTGAGCACCTCGCGCACGACTTTCACATGCGAGTCCATATCTTGCGTGTACACAAGCGCATCATCTAAATATGCCACCACCCCTTTGAACAGATGCTTGTGTAGCACCTCGTTTATTAAGTTCATAAAAACTCCCGGCCCGCCACTCAATCCAAAAGGCATCACCAAGTATTCAAACTGCCCTAGCGGCATGTTAAACGCTGTCTTGTATTCGTCCCCCTCCCGGATGCGCACCCTGAAATACACATCGCGTAGGTCCAGCTTGGTGAAAACTCGCCCCGTCGCTGCCTCAGCGAGCAAGTCTTTGATCGGGGGGAGGGGGTAGGCATTCGACATGGAGACGGCATTCAGCCCCCAGAAATTGGTGCACAATCTCAACCCCCCGTTCTTTTCCTTCCTGAATAAAACAGGGGCGGCAAACGACGACTTAGCCGGCGGGTGAAACCTCGTTCCTGGTTTTTATCTATGAATCGCCTTAGTTCCTCCCGCTCTAAGGGGTTCATAGAGTACAGTTTCCCCTTTGGCATCTTGTGCCCCGGGAGGATTTCTATAGTAGTATTCCTATGGGGAGGTAATTCATTTTTTTTTCTTTTCAAAGACTTTGCTTAAATCATGATATTCAGGGGGAATGGCATTCAGCTCCTCTCGCGCCAAGCACATTTGCTCCGGAACCAGGTTTGGCTCTGCCCCCCATTTTGCGTCCCACTGGTGTGCCTTGCACCGGGGGTCTAGGAAAGTCAAACAGTCCTTACTCCACTTTACGTAGGGATCATGTGCCCCTAACCAGGGTTTCCTCAGCACCATCAGGAACTGTGCTGTGGGATGCACTATGATGTTTTGTAGTTCCCAGTGTCCCCCCACCCCAATGGGCAATTTTACAGTCTGATATTGGCACGACCACATTGTGGTGCCATCCATCTGGGAAAACACTACTGGCTCACTTAATTTTGCCACTGTGGCCCCGAGTCCAGTTACTAACAAGGGGCTGATGAGGTCACGCGAGCACCCGGAGTCTATGAGGGCACGTACTCGGATGGAAGTGCTCGCGTCGGGATTCAATACAGTCACAGTAGCAAAAAACAGGGAAGACCCATTTCTCACCAAATCCTGCACTGGCATCTGGGGGACCTGTTGGTTGGCGCTCTTCACAGCAGGTCTCTGTCATTTCCCACCGCTGTTTGCTCATCCCCCTTGCTGGATGAGGAGATGCCAGAGGACAAAATTTCAACCGCTTGTAACGCACGAGGTGGCTGCTTCTGCTTCCCGTGCCCCCTCTCCTTCTTGTCTCGTCCCTTCCTTTCTTGCCATTTGCCTCGGGGGCTTGCTCCATCATTTCTATTCCCGGTGCAATTTGCAGCAAAGTGTCCTGGCCCCCCACATTTTAGGCAGAGCTCTTTCTTCAGTCGGTGCTGCCGATTGCCTCCCTTGGGGTTCTCCAGGTTTTGCCCCTCTGTTTCGCTCTGTGCGGCGGCCCCTTGATTTGAGGTTTTCTGATGGTACAACTTCACCAAGTTGAACCGGTTCTCAGCTTTGCACGCTACCTGGATCCACCCGGCTACCGTGAGCAGGTTGTCTTGTGCCAACGCCTTTTCTAGAATGACCGCATTCAGTCCCGCTCTGTAGAACTCGATGAGGACTTCTTCCGGCCAGACCAACAACTTTGTGGCCGTTGTTTTAAACTCATCTGAATACTCTTGCACCGACCTGGTCCCTTGGCGAATTCCCCGCGAGCGGGTGCAGGCCTTCTCGTATTCTAGTGGATCTTCGAACTGGTGGCGGAGGGCCTGCATAAACGCGTCCGCATCTCTCAGCTCTGGGGCGGCCACGTTGTACAGCCCACAAACCAGTCAGCCGCTCCATCCTGGAGTCTGGATCCTACCTAATCTACTCGTTGCTAGTAAAGGTGTGGCCCCACTCATGCAGCATCTTCCTCACTGGTATGGCGAAAAATGCTAGTTTGGCTGGAGTCCCATCAAAGGTAGCTTCTAGCGCATCATGCGGTCGATAGCACGGCGAGGTGTTGGGTGAGGGGGCTCTTCCTCCTTTTCCATAGCTTCTGTCTCCTCGGACGAAGACGTAGCTATGGGTTTCCCCATCCGCTCCTTCATCATTTTCGGTAAATTGTCCATTAAGGAGCAGAAACCTTCTTTCAGCTCCTGCATGTCAGCTCGAAGGGTGGCGAGGGCCCGTTCGGAGGAGGATCCTTCCTCCCATTCCACTCGCACGCTACGTAGCTCTGGATCATCATGAAAGACTCGGGACCCACGTCTGCGTTCCCTCTCGTCACAACTTCTCATTCCTCGCAGCCCCGGGGTGCTGCCCAGCCAAACCGGGTCATCCCAGCGCTCTGAGCCTGCGAACAGCACTTGCTTCTTCTCCTTCGTTCCCCTGGACTGGTGCGTTTTTTTCTTGGTACCAGTTGCCGTCTCAGTTGTAGAACTGGTGGTCGCCTGGGTACCGTTGTCTTCATCACCGCTCCCCATCGTGGTAGGTAGAGGACTGGGTTGAAGGAAGGTGAGTCTGAACAAACTGTCAGGCTCCTGGTTCAATCCACTCGTCGTCTTCACTCGTCTCATAGTCTTTTATAGAAAAGCTT
>NW_015185026.1:0-2910 GCF_001447785.1 Gekko japonicus
TCTGGCAAACTTTCCCCTTTCATTCTGACCGGGACTTCAGGCTCTGATGAAGTAATGCTGGCAACACTGAGTGGAATTTCTGGGGGAGCAAAGAAGACAGGACACCTGGCAAACTGGTCACTGCTGATCTCCAGCTTCTGAAAGGGGCACTTGGCCATAAACAGTAAGCAAATTTCTCCAGGGCTCTTCGGCTTTTAAACGGAGATGAGCACCGCAACTCTAGAGTCAAATTCGACTGGCTTTCAAGCAAGGGAACCTTTACTTTTACTTTACTTTACCAAACCCTTTCCCAGACTTTGCAGAAGTTTAGCAGCTGCTGTGGTAAGCTTTGATGATTGAAATAACTGTGAATAGCTCTTTCCCCGAACAGTGTGAGCCAGAGTTGTCCGGGATGCCATTTCTATAGAGGTAATAGGACTATGTTGCAATCAGGGGTGTGTATTCAGGTATATAAAAACTGGGGGGGAAACGCCAAAAATACCTTATATGTATCTTTCGGCTATTCTTTAAGTTGAATATACATTTTAGTATCTTTTCAGCTATCTGATATAGCTGATCCTGAAAAATCCCAAAACTATTTGGAATTATTTGAGAATGCCAACTAGCCACAGTTAAAGGGCATTTAAAGGGATTGCAGTCCCTTTAAACACCTTCCAGGTGAACTAGTAGCTTGGAGAAGGCATGTAATGGAACCACAATCCCTTTAAACTAATTTCCCCCCTAATTACAATGCAATGATTTGGGAAGGTAGTTTTCACAAAGAATGAGACTATGGGTTCTATGAAAAAAGCCCACAGGAGAAAAAGCCCACAGAAAAAGCCCATGGTCATAAATGCTCACAGGAACAAAGCCCACATGGAAAAAAGCCCATACATTTAAAAAGCCCACACAGAAAAAAAAGTCACACATGGAAAGAAGCCAACATGGAAAAATGCCACGTAAAGTGCCACAGATGTTTATAATTGTGGATTACCATTCATCTCCATTTATGGGAATGTACAGGTATTATTTAATTATATTGGATAAAATCACAACACAAATTGCTGCATGTGAATATAATATGTTTTGATCTAAAATAACAATTAAAAATATAGGTAATACCTGTTTCCCCCACCGGCCAGCTGGACTTTGATGGGGAGAAGCCCCTAAAACCAGGGGATTGTCAGCGAGCTGCCATCTCTCGGGGACGTGTCCCTCTTCCCTCACTCCCCGTGTTATTCTCTTCTGGTATGCAACTGTAACTGCCAAGCTTCTCCTACAGGTGGATGACGGGGTGTTATGTCTTCTTGCTCTGCTTAATTAGATTCCCGTGTGAACTGACCTTGTGTTTATGATATGAGCCGTTGGAGTTCTCAGGCTGCATTGCGCCTTTTCTAATCAACTCCCCTGCGAGGGAATTGAGCCCATTGGGTTAACCAAGTTTGAAGTTCCTATATTATACTGCCCCTGTGTATTGTATTCATTCTGGACAATTTCTGTATGTTCATGACTAACCATGCTTTGGAAATAAATCTTACTTCTTTGGAACGTGGGTTTGTTCTCCTGCTTGGGATCTGACAGTAAGCAACCTGTCTATCTTCTTCGTGGTCTCTGTGCATCACACCCTTGGGAGAATAGCAAGCAATAACTCTTACCTGGAGGAGGGGCCGAGGCCCTACACCTGCGCCGTCTGCAAGATAGACTGACCCAACGCCACACGACGAGTAGACCGGACATCCAGGGCATAATGCTTCACGAAGGTGAGTGGAGTAGCCCAAGTCACAGCGTTGCAGATGTCCTCCAACGGCATACCTCTCAGGAAAGCGGTGGAAGCCGCTACCGCCCTTGTAGAATGGGCGCGAAGCTGACCTGGAAGAGGTCTCTTAGCCAAAGCGTAGCACAGCTTGATTACTTCCACAATCCATCTCGACAGTGTCTGGGAAGAGATCTTCTTCCCTCGGGAGGGCAAACTGTGAGCAACAAACAAAGCTGGAGACTGACGAAAAGACTTAGTCCTGCCCAAATAAAACAGCAACGCTCTCTTAACATCCAGAGAGTGCAATTTCCGTTCCTCTTCATTAGCAGGAGACGGGAAAAACGATGGCAGAACTATATCTGAACGTAAATGAAATTCCGAAACGACTTTCGGTAAAAAGGAGATGTCCAAGGACAATGACACCCCATGAGGGGAAAAACTCAAGTATGGTGGATCACACCCTTAGGAATCACCTCCTAACATGCTCTTGGTTTAGATCAATGGGTAGTCAAGTCAAGTCAAGTCAAGTCAGTCTTTATTGGCATAAATTATCAGAACCATTTATACATTTTAAAACCAGTTGAAAGCACATATATAAAATTCTAAAAGAACGTTTGGCGCAGCTTTAAAGCCAAGCAGAGAAACATAGCTCCCTTCTCTGTAATGTCCGGGCAGAGATCTCTTAAAAGTCTATTCACCTTAAGTGCATCAGAACAAGCACCCATACTGGTTAAAAGAGATTGTAAATATGTGATCCTTGCTCAATGGGTAGCTGTGTGAGTCTGTCTGTAGCAGTAGAAAAGAACCAGAGTCCAGGAGCACCTTAAAGACTAACAAAATCTGTGGCAGGGGAGGAGCGTGTTTATCCAGGAGGTGATGCAGGGGTTCCACCACCGGGCCTTGTGTGGCAGGAACGAATGATAAAAGTTCAAAAGGCTGAGGAACACCTGCAGTTCGGCCTTGGAGGAGGGGGTGGGCGCTTAACGATGGCCCAAATTTTGTCCTCTGTGGGATGGATGCCGTGTGCATCCACCGTGAACCCCAGGAATTCCACCCGTGGCACCCTAAGCAGGCATTTCTCCCTCTTGACCTTAAGGCCTGCGTCGTTGAAGCACTTCAGGACCTCCCGGAGATGTGCTGCGAAGATCTCAGCGTCGGGTGCCGCTATTAGAACA
>NW_015185027.1:0-2763 GCF_001447785.1 Gekko japonicus
GTCATTAATTCTGGTTTAATGTATGCTTCCAGGGGAGAGACCCACCTTGGTATTTTCCTGTAGAATTTTTCTTTAATTTTAGTCCATACCTTATTTAGAGCATCTCTTAACCAATGTCTCCTAAAATTTGAATGAATTTTATCCTTACTATACCAAGCGTAAGCATGCCACCCCATACTGAGATCATGACCCTCTAATTGCAATAGTCTCCTATTTTCCAGGGTGACCCAATCTTTAATCCAGGCTAGGGCGACCGCTTGGTAATACAGATACCAATTAAGAACGTCTTTCCTTTTTATCTTGCATTATTCTCCATTTTATTCTGGCCTTTTTATGCTGCCAGATAAATTGTCTTGTGACTTTATCTAATCCTTTGATAAAATTCATCTTTTTTTAATATTGGAATACTTTGTGCTAAGAATAATACCCTAGGCAGTATATTCATTTTAACTAGGGCAATTCTCCCCATCAGAGACAATGGCATCTCCTCCCATCTTAACAAATCTTTAGTAATTTCCGTTAATAGTGTCGTGTAATTGTCCTCTTCTAACGAGCTACTTTTATTTGTAAGATTTACCCCTAAATATTTTACTTTCTTCACCATTTCCATGTTCATTATCTTTTGTATTTCTTGCACAGTTTTGGGTAAGCAGTGTTTAGTTAAGATTTTTGATTTTTTATAATTTATTTTAAGACCTGCCACTTGCCCATACTTTACAATAGTGTCCATTAGATATACTGCTGATATTTTTGGGTTCTCAAGGATAAACACTAGGTCATCCGCATATGCCAGTAACTTGTAAGTTTCCTCTTTAATTTTTAGACCTTCAATTAGATTGTTACTCCTTATCCTATAATTTAATGATTCTAATGCAAATATGAACAGTAATGGTGACAACGGACACCCCTGTCTCGATCCTTTTTGAATTTCTACATTACTGGTTACATCCCCATTAATTATTACTTTAGCATATTGACGTGTATAAAGGGATTTGACCATTAAGTAAAAATACTGTCCACAATCTGCACTCTTTAATTTTTGCATTAAGAATTCCCACGATAAGTTGTTGAAGGCCTTTTCGCCATCTAAGAACATCAACAACATTTCTTTTTCGGGGTGTTCTTCATAATATTCTAATACGTCTATAATTATACGTATGTTGTTCTTCATTTGCCTTTTGGGGAGGAAGCCCATTTGATCTTGGTGTATCATTTTTGAGAGAACTAATTTCATCCTATTAGCCAGGATTCCCACAAATATCTTATAATCAACGTTTAGTAATGAGATTGATCTATAATTTTTAATGTTGCTAGCATCAGCGTTAGCTTTGGGAATTAACGTGATTAATGCGTGATTCCAGGATTCCGGAATTTTCCTTGTTAGCCCTATCTTCTGGAGGGTTTCTTTGAAGATTAAACCTATCTCTTCCTCAAAGATTTTATAGAATTCCCCTGGAATTTTATTTTTCTTTTGTCTTTTAATTGATTCTGACAGTTCAAACATTGTTATTGGCTCATTCAGAGCTTTCCTCTGTTGTTCATTAAATATATTCTTTTCCCCTTTTAAGTAGTCCTGGATTACTTCCTCGTCCTGTCTTTCACGTTGATATAACTTTCTATAGAAGTTTTCCACTATCCCTTTCAAATCTTGAATATTATACTTCTCCTCATTTTGTTCATTACGCAATTTAAGTATAGTACATTTTGCTTTTGCTTTTCGTACTTTATATGCCAACCATCTATTAGGTTTGTTTATATTCTCGAAGTAATATTGTTTTGTGTATTCTATTCTTTGTTGTATTTCATGGTTTAGCATTAAATTCATTTTATGATGGAGAAGGTTTAACTTAGTTTTGACACTGCTCTCGTTTATAGATGTTTTGAAATTATTTTCTTGCTTTCTAATTTCTTGTATTAACTTGTCATATTCTTTCTTCCTCTGTTTATTTATCCAAGCCTCTTGACTAATAAAACACCCTCTTATATAAGCCTTAAATGCATCCCATATAATTTCCCTTGGGGTGTCTATTTCCTTATTTACCTTGAAAAACTCCACTATTTCTTTTTTACATTTCTCGAGAAATCTTTTATCTCTAAGTAATTTTGTATTTATTGTACTTCTACCTTTCTTATATCCTTCCTTTAGCGTTAAGAGCACTGGGTTATGGTCCGCAAAAGAGCTTGGTAGTATTTCGCATTCAAGCGTTTCTCTTATTATTTCAGTGGTTACCCATATCATATCGATCCTGGACCACATGTTATGTCGGCTCGAATAGTATGTATAATCCTTCTTTGGGCCATTCCTTGTTCTCCATGCATCTACTAAATTGTATTCTTCAACTATTTGCATAAAAGGCTTAGGTAGTATACCGGTTAGCTTTGACCCTTTCCTAACTTTCTTTCTGTCCAGCATAGGGTCCAGCACCGCATTAAAATCTCCTATCACATAAATATTATCTGCTGTTATTTTGTTTAGTTCTGTTTTTAGATTCTGAAAGAATCCCGTTTGATTCTGATTAGGGGCGTAAATGTTTATTATAAGATTCTTTTTCCCATTCCTTTTAATCGTGATAGCCACCACTCTACCATCCTCTGATCCAAATGCCCATTCTGGTTCAAGGGATTCTTTTGCATATATCACTACATTAGAAAACCATTAAAATAAACCCCTCTCCCAAACATACTTCATTAAAACAACTTTAAAAAGAATTTTTAAAAGGTTAAAATACATATGAAATAGTTAAAATACATACAAAACATAAA
>NW_015185028.1:0-2784 GCF_001447785.1 Gekko japonicus
GGGCTTCTCTGCTTTTGTAGCTGGGGGTCGAGGGGATCTGCCACTGCTTAGTCTTCCCTGTTCACCTCCAGGGTTCCAGCTGAGATCCTAGGGCTGGCAAAGACCTCTGATGGGGAGAAGGTTAACTGGTGGTTGTGGCCTCCTTCACAACCTGGAGAACATCTAGGGCCTCCTCTATGGCCTGCCATTTGGCTCCTTATGTGGGCCAGGCTTAATTGTGCAAATGCCCAACAACCTTCCCTGATGTCCCACACCTGTTCCCTGTTTACCTGATAGTTTAGCCAGTCTGCCTAGCTGCAGGTGGTGCTAGTATCTCTGGCAGCGCTTTAAAAGGGCCACTCAGTGCTCTGTAGGAGCTATGCATTGTCTGGCCTAACAATGGCAGCCCTCTTTCTGTAGGGACTGAGCAGCCTAAAGGTTGGGGTCAGGGCTATGGCCACCTGCTCTGGCCTGGGGATGTATGGGAGAAGGTCTGGCCCTGGACAGTAACTTTCATAATCAGGACTGAATTAAGTCTGTACCCCCATACTCCACTCATTGACTAAGATATGTAGGACCCAACTCAAGTTAATTTGGACATTAGTTCTGGTTGTCTGTTGTTCACCTTGGTTTATATGATCCATCTCCTTCCCTCAGCTAAAATGTAGTTTAATTCAGTCTGTCTGCTAAAAAATATGTTTTCCTGCTGTTTTTGGAAATCATTTCTTAAATGATTTTCAATAAGTTTTAAAGGTAATATTGATATGTGCAATGTGTAATTACAACACTTGATCTTTCAGTATCCCTCAAACACCAGAATTCACCATCATAACAGTATAAAGGAAACAGTTCACCAAAATCATTGTATATTTGTCAGTGAGTGAGACCGATTTCACACAAGAGCTGTGCCACGGTCACACCTTCCTTTGCCCCGCTTCTCTCGGTCAATTTCCCACTCAAAGCCATGCGGCTGCATTTTGACCTGCAGCTTCGCCTGATTTTCCCCACGGTTTTGTGATCCTGTTTTTTGAGGAGCACGAAACTGCGGGGAAAATTGGGCGAAGTCGCAGGCCAGAATGCGGCCGTGCGGCTTCGAGTGGGAAATTGACCAACAGAAGCGAGGCAAAGGGAGGCGCGACCACGACACAGCTGTTGTGTGAAATCGGTCAGTGAGTGTCTTAAAAAACTGGAAAGGGGGGGAGGGGATCACCCACAACAGTATCTGAGAGTATCAAGAAATCTATCACTGTGCTGCTCATCATCCCTGGGTGTTCCTCCTGTGTTTACTTTTGGCATTGAAGCAATACAAAGGAACAAATTCAGCAGTAGGGCATTCAAGCAATGCTCTTGCCCTCTGACTGCATTACAAAGTTCTTCTTTGTTTGTCTCTGTCTCTCTCTCATACACCCCCCTCCCCAAATAGTTACAGCAGAGAAAATGTTGCCAGTTGACAGCATGCAGTGATTCCTAAGGTCAATGCACACACAGTCACTTTGATGCAAGTTTGATGAGGATCACAGCACTTACAGTCCTGAAATCAAACAGTCTGGCAGCCTGCAACCCAGCCCCTGTCAAATCAGCAGAGACAGCCCCAGTCAAAAGTCCAGACTGTAGACTGAAAGTTGGATGGACAGTGAAATCTTCAGCATTGACTTCAGTGGACTTAGAAGAGTGTAAACTGGCTGCGGACAGCACTCTTAGTCTCTCTCAGAGTTCCTTCAAACAGATGATCAGTGTTATCACTGATGTTTTGGTTTATTTGGGGGTTGTTTGCATGTATTCTTTATTTGTTTTCATTGGTTTCATGGGAGACATTTCCACTAGTGACTTATGATATTAATTTGGGACTGTTGTTGTTGATGAGATGGTCCCTGATTAATGTTCCCATTGATTCACATCTTCACTTGCAAAATGGGGACAGGGTGGTTTGAGTTTGTCTTCTTTTCCTGGGATTTCAAAGTGAGATAGGTGGGACTCCTTTGAAGTGAAAGCGGAGCACGTTGGCAAGAGGAGCTATAACTCTTTGCCTTACCTTGCTGCGCTAAGTTGGTTTTAGCATTTGTCTCCCAGCTTGGCTAATTCCTGAAGTTGGGAGGAACTGCTGAAATTAATCAACTAAGTGAAGTGTAATGTATTCTGTGCTGCCTAGAATGCATTAAGATGGTTGTGAATCATCTCATAAGGAAGCAATGTTAAGCTTCGTCTTGAACAAGGATTGAAGTTCAGGACTACTGCGTCCAATCAGATTCAAATGTGTATAAGCGGGAAAGACCCTGATTGGTCCTTATTGTCTCAACCTGATAGGTTGTTTAACTGTATAGTAGGCGTGGCTATATTAGCCGGGAATGTTTAAATACCGAGCAGCTGCAATGGAAAGCTGTTCGGGCTATCAGAGAAGTTGTACCGTGTCAGAGAAGTTGATCATCGAGCTGAAATAAACCTGAGTTTTGCTGAATCACTCTCTGGCTATTTTGTTAAGCACGGACTTAACATGAAGAGGTAAGTCTGCATGCTCTGTTTCTGTTTAAAGATCAACTCACACCCCTTCTTTTTAAACATGTGAATCGGCTTGCACCAACAAGGATCAGTTCTTTGGCCTTGAAGAAACATTGCCTTCCTTCTCTCTTTCTCTCCCTTATTTGGCAATACCAAGTGCTACTTTCAAAGGAATTTTTCTTGTTTTTATGTTGCAGAAGAGGCGCAAGACGTTATAACATTTTCAGCATGCAAAGCATTTGCACTGTTTTTTTAAAGCTTTTAGTTTGCAGGAAGATCTATTGGCAGTCTCAAAAATGCAGGATAGAA
>NW_015185029.1:0-2762 GCF_001447785.1 Gekko japonicus
ATCACTTTACCCTTAAGTAAATAGCAAGTTGTTTATTATTTTCTGTTTCAAATATCATATAATCTGTTACAGGATATAAGTCATTAAATTTTACTTGTTTGTCTGGAGTTCCTGTAATTCCATTATGAATTTTAATTTGCATGATGTTCATGCTTAACACTTCTAGGATTGTAAAAATTGATTAAAAGATTTGTTTAACAAGTTCTATACAATTGATTCTCAAATATGCTATTGATATAATGGTCCAAGGGATTCAAAAGTTTTACTGTGTGAACAGAAGTTTTATATATTTCCTCACACTCCAATTTGATGGGCAGAGTAAGGACTATTTCTTGAATTACTTTTGAAAGACACAAGTGCAGTCTCAGTTTCCATGACTGAAGATCATCTCCTAAATAGATATTCGTATTACAGCTTTGACATTTTGTATTATATGATAACATGTATTATGGTTTTGACATTTTGTCGTCATTCAGGCATGCTGCATTTTGCAATTACACCCATGTCTTTCAGAAGTAATGTGAGGAGAAGCCCTAAGATGTAAAAGTATTAAGGATAGTAGCATTTGCCAGTTTCATTTTTATCATGAATTCTAGTTTGCAGGGCATGTTATGGAGGTTATGATCATATATGATGCCTAGCACAAAATCACTTGGAGTGCTAGGAAACTCTCTGTGCACCAGAATTATGTATGTATTGCCTAATGGTATGGGATTATTGTCCAGAATGCTCATTTTATTTAGGCCACCCACTGAACAGCTCTGAGAATGAACAGTAGCATTAAGTTTTTTTCTCCTACACCTTTTTCTTTATCTGATCCAAGTTTTTTAGACTTGGACATTTAAATTCAAAAATTGTAAGTGGGTATCTCTTTAAACTTCATTTGGAACATTTACATGCCTCTGATCTTCTTTGTTTACATACAGTATACAATACAAACTATTAACCTGCAGGCATTGTACATGGGAATAATCGGCCAGCATCCAGAACTAGGTAAAAAGGGGCAAGAGCCCAAAGAACTCAGAAATGTGGAGATTATGTTTTAAATAGAAAATTACCAACTTCTGCATTGTCTGGAGGTGCTTTATTCTCCCAGAGCCACTCCAAGTACCAGAACTATTTATCTCTTCATGAATGGTCAGGCTCAAAGCTCCCTTCATCAGACACAAGTAGGAATGGAAATCTGTGAGTCTTTATATCCCAGTCAGAAGATGAAAATGGTGTTGTAAAGAATGCTAAGGTACAATGCATATTGTAATCAGCTTGATTATAGAAGAAAGACATGCCCTGAAAATCATGTTTGTGTCTATGTTGCTACTGGACTTGAATCTAACGGTTCTACTGCTGACCAACAGGCTTACCCTCTGGAAAAAAGCTTAGATGTCGTTGAACTTGGGAAGGGCAATAAAACACAAAATGGGGAAACAGCTTCCTAGCAGGGCAGGGAAAGGGAACAATTAATATATTGGGTTTAACCAATCCACAGAACCTGAGATATCAAAAATTATTAAAGCCAAAACTTGGATTTACAGGTGTAAGTACACCTCCAAAATGTTCTTTTAAGAAATACATTAGAAGACCCAATCCAAAGAAAGTTACAGTGTGATCCTAACAACATTTATACTCTTCTAAATTTATTCAAGTCAATTGGCTTTAAAAGGTTTAATTCTGTTTAGGCCCGCACTATTAGTTTTGCTTCAATCCTATTGCACATAATAAAGACTAGTGATTACTTTGTCCCATTCATTTCAATGGGACTTAAACATGAATAGGATTGATGAAGTTTTTAAGGATTAAGCTGTCTGCTTTACAGCCAAGCATAAGTTTCCTATGGCACTGCTTATATTTGCTTGTTCTTATATGGACAATGAAAACTGAGTCCCCATGGAGACCTCGTGAACAGACAGAACACATGAGTGATATTTGTAATTTCAGGCCATTTGCCTGCTGCACTTTAGTATTGGTTTTGGAAGCTGTTTTGCCACACTTGATAATGTTTTTTAACTGGAAGGCCACCTAGTTTCTGCTGAGAAGCAAATCTAATAAAGAACTTTTTCTATGTAGCGCAGGGATTGCCAGATTAGGTAATCCCTGAATTTCTGATAGGTTGTAGAGTTGCTGCCAGTAAGCAAAGCAACACAAAAAACAGAGAGGCAAAGAAGAATTTCTAAACTGGGTGTAAGAATGACAAGTAGAACTCAACCAAAGAAATAACCTCATTGGTGGGTTTTTTATACTTTTTTAAAAAAAATCAATTTGATCTTTTTGGTAGTTTAACTTGGTAAACTAGTCTAATAAATGTACCAGTATTCACCCAAAAGGCAAGTCTTCACATCTTGCAATGTTCAAAACAGGTGTTGATCCAGGTTATGGTGATTCACCACATGGTCATGCAATAGAGCATGTACAAGAGTGAGGGTTTATTCCCATGCATACTTTTCTGGGAATAAACACAGTTAAATATAATGGGGCTTACTTTTGAGTAGATATGCATAGGATTGCACTGTGATTCACTGTACCACATAAAAATGATGGCATGAATCAGAACTACTGACCCAAGTGTGAAATGTTCCACCATTCATTTACAGTTAAATCTCTTTACAAGGTCCTTCTCCCTATTGAACAATTTCCTAACAATGATAAATATGCCATAGATTTCCAGGCAAAATCTCGCTCTTTTCTTTGGAGGGATAGTTGTAAAGGTCAGTCACATGGACTTATGTGTGTTTCTGCGTTGCTGTCTATTGCAATATGAGCATATC
>NW_015185030.1:0-3078 GCF_001447785.1 Gekko japonicus
AGATCAGCTGGGGTTCTCGGTCCACATACCGACGATACCAGAAAACGTTTGGATCTGACCTGAGAGTGGTAAAATTGCAGAACAGAACTGCAGGTTGCCCCTCTTGGATTTCCATTTGGTTTCGGGACTGGAAGACAGAATCGCTTTGAGAGACTCCTGCAATTACAAGACGGACAGCCCTGTTAGTCTGTCTGTAGCAGCAGAAAAGAGTAAAGAGTCCAGTCGCACCTTAAAGACTAACAAAATTTGTGGTAGGGTAGGATATTTCACATGAAAGCTCCCACCCTACCACAAGTTTTGTTAGTCTTTAAGGTGCCACTGGACTCTTACACTTCTCTACTCCTGCAATAAAAGAAATGAAAACAAGACTATGGAAATCCCCCCCCCCTTTGGTACACCAGGTAATACTCTTATCGCTTCACTGTGGGTCTCAGAGCACAGAAATACACCGCCGCATCCTGGAGAGAAACTTCCTTAATCTTCAAATCGACTGTCTTCTTTTCCAGGGTCAAATTTCCTGAGTATTTGGCCAAGGAAAGCTCTCGATCACCAGAAGGAAACTGAGTTTTTGTCAGCACGTATCCTGGAGAGAAACGTCCTTAATCTTCAAATCGACTGTCTTCTTTTCCAGGGTCAAATTTCCTGAGTATTTGGCCGAGGAAAGCTCTCGATCACCAGAAGAAAACTGAGTTTTTGTCAGCACGTGCTCCAGGTATTTACTGGGGAACTGCCGATACCAAAACAGGTAAGGGTTGCTATCTGTATTGCTAAAGTTACAGGGCAAAATTGCTTCTTGTCCCTCTGTGATGGATATTTCGGCATGTGACTGGAATACAGCATCACTGTGAACAATACCTGTAAAAAGGAAACGTTGGAGGGATATATCTGTCCTTCCGATCTGTCTGTCTCTCTACCTTTAGAGGTTTTAAAACATTAAACGAGAGGCTTTCTTTCATTACAACCTGCTCCCCTCTTGTGACCCAGAATATGAACCTAACACATTCCTCCTACCATCAACAGATTCCCTTTCCCAGTTTTGAGCATAGCCTAATTTCCAGTACTATAGACAAGATCCAAAGTAAATCTGTTTGTGCCCATGTCTTTGACACCTCTTGCTTCAAATGGTAGCATTTCACGCTGTCCTCCTGACGGAGGGGCTCTTTGGATTAAATCTTCAAAAATGTGCATGTCAACAAGACAGAAAACACCGAGTGCGATGTTATAAACTGTCAAACCAGCCCTGCTCGTATCGTGATAGACACCCATGTATCAATTCCTGAAACGCCAAGTAGGAAATATTATATTACCTGATCTGAGGAGGAGAAGGAAAGTGCCCAAAACAGATAAACAGTGGTGTGTTTTAGAAGGGAAGGGCATCTTTGCAATGTTGGATTTCTGAAGCAACATGAGATGATGTTCCCCTCTTGTTAAGTTTGAAAAGATCTCAGATGGTGCAGACCTTTCTGCGGCCTGCCTCATTTCCCTCCTGTCTATTTAGGGTGTGGTTATCAGTGCCTTGAATCAGATTGTTTCAATGCAAGGTGGTCTAGAAAGAAGAAGAAAGGGGGGGAAATGTTTGAAAAACGTTTCCATGGTGAGGGTTGCTCTCTAGTGGAGACAAATGCTAATACAAGGCATTAGCAGAGGGAAATGCAGAACATGTTGGCAAGGATTACAGAAACAGAACCCTTTGATCTGAGTTGTGGCTTCTCCCAGAGGAACCTGGAGATTTGAGTTTTGTATAGGTCCCAAGAATTGTTCACAGCCTGACTTCTGTAGGATTCCTTAATGGGAAACTATTGTATGTAAGCAAGTTGGAAATCACTTAAAATGTGCCATGTTTGTTAAGCCCCTATCATAAGCTAGATCCGGAAACCAAGATCCATCAAAGGCAAAGGTAGGGAATCTGCATCAAAGAGCAATTTAGATGTTTGGGGATAAATTTAGGGAAACGTTTTGTTAAGGGAGCGGGTGCAGGCGGAAGGAGAACCACAATTCAGTGCAGGACAGTGAAAGGCAGAGACAGAACATGCGTGTATATTGTGCCCATGCATACGTCCATAATCAATGAGGACTAGAATCCTTTTTCTGTTTTTCACAACAGCTGGGCGTCTCAGGAACCCTGATTCTGGACCAGTGATTAGAGTCATCTGATGTTCTGAGTGTGACTAAGCGCAAGGGATGAGAAAGTCCAGTTCTGATTGGCAATTTAAGATCCCAAGAGAGAAGGCAGCATGTTATATCCTGATCTCATCAGATCTCAGAAGCTAGACAGGGGGCAATTTGAATGTGATTTTGAGCGGCACCTTTGGTAAAATAATGCAGGGAAAAGCCAATGCAGAATCACTCAGGGTTGGTACTTAGAAGGGAGATGACTAAGGCAGACTCTGCAGAAGAAGGCAATGGCAAACCACCATAGCTTCTCACTTGCTGGGGTGGCTGTAAGTCAGCTGCGTCTTGATGGCATTTTACATGCACAATTCGTAGGGTTCCTGGTTTGGATGACCCAGGCTAGCCTGATCTCATCAGATATTGGGAGCTTAAGTAGGGATGGTGCTTGGACAGGAGACCACCAAGGAAGGCTCTGAAGCAAAAGGCCATGACAAACCACCTCTTGTTAGCCAAATTGCCTTAATTTCTTATTAATATGGGGGAAGTCATGATTATTAATTGGCAATAGGCAAATTAGGTAAAGGTAAAGGTTCCCTTGCTCGAAAGCCAGTCGAATCCGACTCTAGGGTTGCGGTGCTCATCTCCGTTTCGAAGCCGAAGAGCCAGCGCTGTCCGAAGACGTTTCCGTGGTCATGTGGCCGGCATGACTAAACACCAAGGCGCACGGAACGCTGTTACCTTCCCACCGAAGTGGTCCCTATTTATCTACTTGCAATTTCTGGAGCTTAAGTAGGGTTGGTGCTTGGACAGGAGGCCACCAAGGAAGGCTCTGAAGCAAAAGGCCATGACAAACCACCTCTTGTTAGCCAAATTGCCTTAATTTCTTATTAATATGGGGGAAGTTATAATTATTAATTAGCAATAAATTAGGGACAAACAAACACCGATGTATACGAAGGCCCCACC
>NW_015185031.1:0-2713 GCF_001447785.1 Gekko japonicus
ATGCACCCCATCAGCCCTATACAGGTCCCAAAACTCGACCCATATGTTGGGATGCGGCAAAAAATTGCCCTAAACAACCCTCCATGGGCTTCCTCATTTGCCAGATGACCTTATGCCTGGCATGGTTAATACACTGTGGGCCCCAAAAGTTGTGCCACTCTGATGGGGCAGAATAGCCAACCAGGCTACCTGCACTCTGGGCCACCTTGCTCCTATCATCGCAAGGTCAGCCTCCGCTTGTAACACCAGGGCCTTGCCCTTCATGATGACGCAGAATAGCCGACCAGACCATCTGCACTCCAGGCCACTTTGCTCTTATCATCGCAAGGTCAGCCTCCGCTTGTCACACAGGGCCTTGCCCTTCATGACGATGCGGAATAGCCAACCAGACCATCTGTACTCCAGGCCACCTTGCTCTTATCATCGCAAGGTTGGCCTCTGCTTGCAACACCAGAGTCTTGCCCTTCATGGCGAGGCAGAACAGCTGACCCGACTATCTGCACTCTGGCCCACCTTGCTCTCATCATCACAAGGTCAGCCTCAGCTTGTCACACAAGGGTTTTGTTGGCCAGAATATCCACACTCAGGGCCATCTTGCTCTTATCATCACAAGGTCTGCCTCAGCTTGTAACACAAGGGCCTTGCTGGCCAAGGTGTCCTCCTGGTCTGGTGAGTGGCCCAAAAGACCATGCTGTGGCCACAGACATTGACTCTTTGTCTCACTCCACGGCCTGCAGCACCTGAAAGAAAAACCTCATTAATAACTTGTGTAATAAGAACTGTTTTAAGTAGCATCTGAGTATTAAATTTTGCAAAAGCTAGGCGAAAGCCCACCACTAGCTAACTGATCCACAACACCACCCCCAAAAGTGGAGTGCAGTGACCGGACAAAGGTCCTGATCTGAACAAGGTCCCACTGACACTACCACATGGAAAGGGAACACATAACCCAGGGCAGCTTCAGTGGAACTGAGAAGAATGAGTTTCAAACTTCACCTCAGGAAAGGCCCAACTTGCCCAAAGCCCGTGTGTTACCGCTGCAAACTGGTGCCTGCATGCCTAAAGTGGTAACTGTCTTCATATCTTGAAGTGCAGTAACACCCCAAGTTGCAAAAAATGACCCTTTTTTCACTGCCAAGGAAATGGGTTGCCTCATGTCCTCTAGAGCTCCCTTTTCCCAAGACCTTCATAGAACGCTGTAGAAATTCCACTACATTTACACAGCAATGTTTGCATTTGCACAATCATTGTGATTTGCAAGGCACTGCCCCAATGCTCATAGGGCTTATGTTTGCACTGATTGAGTGAAATAACTTATTGATATTCCAGTGTAGCAAAGGAAGCCTTTAAAGGGATGTTAATTATCCGGGATGTTACTTACCTCCGTACCATGAAAAACTACAGCTGCACGCTTTTCACGCATTAAGTCTCTATTAAGCAGACAAGACTTAATTCATTGGATTGTTTGGCAATCCTGCACCCTGAAAGATAGGAAATTGAAGCCTAGAATTATCATTCTCTAAGGTCTATTCCAGAAGAGAGCATCTCTGATTCAATTCCAGATCCACTGAATTGTCAAACTGTGGAAACATTCTCTCAGAGCCTTGGAGTTCTCTCAGAGCCTTGGAGTTCCCTAAAGAACTTTTCAAGGCATTCATTGTTTTAGAAGTCAAGTGACTACCCCCATAAGGCATTCTGAAATATTTCTAGGTATTTAATTTTCTCCAGTTCTACTAACCACTAAGACCCACCATAACAAAAAGTTAGTTTGGCTTTTAAAACATGATAATGCCAATCTACAATGTGTTGTCACTTTAAAAACCTGCATAATTTTTATTTATTTATTGAAAAACACCCTACCCTGAAGAGTGCACAGTACCAATAATTTCTTGCAGAAACTAGGTTCCTATCCTAAAGACCACACTATGGACAAGCACACAGTAATATCTGCACTGGCTCCGTTATACAAACAGGTGTATGCACATGCATGCAGGCTGAATGGTCATTCACCATAATGGGAACATGTCCTCAGTGGACCCTATTCCATATATACATGAGTAAGGCTGGGCTGCCATGCCTGAAAGTAGCTTCTTTCCTGGCCAAATGAGTGGGCACAACAGCTGCCTGGCCCCCAAAGCCCTGCCAGTAATGCTTCCAGAGGCCATTAAACACTACCCTCAGGCAGCTAGAGGCCCTCTGCCATTTTTAAATTCCCGTGTATTTATTTATTTAAAGCTAGTGTTCTATTGATTAATTCTACCCTATGTAGCCCCAAATGACAGGCTGCTGCCGCCAGCTCCCTCCCTCAGGCCTCCGCTGTTGCGGGGCACCCAAGCAGCTCAGATGCTGCCAGCTCGTCACTGCCGTTGGACTGCCTCCCTCCCCCGGGCCACCATTGCGGGCCACTACTGGCTGCAGATGTCGACACCGCTGAGGGAGCCACCACCGCCAAAACCACTGCTGCAGGAATGGGCCTGGTGTAAATGGGCCGCCACCGCCAAAAGCGGGCCGCTGCTGCTGCCAAAAGCGGGCCACCGCTGCCTTCACCGAGATCAGGTCACCCCCACTCACCTACGTCACAATGCCAGGCATCGTGGGTCTGTTGCTGCCTGGCTTCCTCAGGGCAGCAAAGCAGCCCCCTGTGACCAGCGGCGTTGCCGGGTTGCCGGGAGCTTAGATTTTTCAATACCTTATCCCACATTGCTGTTTCTTA
>NW_015185032.1:0-2718 GCF_001447785.1 Gekko japonicus
TCAAAACCGGAACTCATCATTTCATCCCCTCCCTCCCCGGTGTCCTGCAGAAAGTCAGTAAAGGGTTTCCAGTTTGCTATATAGGTGGGCCGTATCTTCTCTCTAATCAATGTAATAAGTTTCGCCATCTCGGCTAACTCCGTCATCTTTAAAATCCACTTCTCTACTGTAGGCAATATTGGACTCTTGCCCTTGCGATCATATAAAAGTCTTGCCACCATTGTTGTACATAAAAACGGAGTGCCCAGTCTTTTTTCTATCTGTTTATCCATTATTCCCGACAAAAGATCCTCTCCTTTAAATGTACATTCATCCTCGGGATTTTCTGTATTAGAAATGAATTTGTGTCCAAAATGTTTTGGCTTGATTACAAGTTCACCAAAGGTGGAAATCTGCCCCTTCAGGCTCTTCCAACTTCCAACATTTATTTTATTTATGTATTATTTACGTATCGGTTTAATTTGTACCCTGCCGTCCCCGCAAAGCTGGCTGAGGGGGGCTCTGTCAGACGCCACAGTAGGCAATGAAGTACACACTTGAAGAAAGGTTTTACTTTATTGAAGCCATGAAGTACTGGAACATAGTCACTGTTCAGAATAGCGAAATGTGCGGGGCCAGGTAAGATAAAGCAGGTTCATAATTGCAATAGCCAATAGATATGGTTCCCCCGCGCGCGGCCGAATGGCCCAGCTCGTGCCCAATCCCTGAGAACCAACAGTTCCTTAAAACATAAACAATTATACTATCCCCACACTACTGCTCATTAAAGACTAAGCAAAGCTGGCTTGCTGTGCTCTTCCACCTGTGGCCTTGGCAAGATAGCATTACATCAAAGGAGGCTAGCGTTTATGGAAAGGAATGCAAGCTAACGGAGAGAGCTAACGAAGAGATGTGCACATGCGAGGCTGGGTAGGTATGGGCTCAGAAGGCCAGAGACATTCGCACCATGGGGGGGGGGGGTTGGTTATACAGAAAAGAACCTTTGGCAGCTTGCTGACAGGCTGACAGAGATCAATACATAAATTGACACATAAATCACAAAATCCACAAAAAATCATCTAAAACAGTTCAGGTTATAAATTCAGATTCATAAAGTGCTGGTGATGATCAATTAATTACTCACAAAGGCGTACTTTAAAAAGTGCCTGGAGATATTACAGTCCTTCTGCTCCTGATCTTTCTAATTTGTTCAAAGTAGTTTTATAAATTCTAGCTCATTTTTTTTCTGGAGACAGATGCTAAGGAGTCAGGTGGTCCTGGCCTGCCAGAATGGCTCATCCCAGGAACGTGGCAATGGGGACAGGCCGAGTGACCGAGACGGCCCAGAGCCAGGGACCACACCACACCACATGTTTGAGTGTGGATGTGAACCCAGGGCTCCCCAATGTGATATTCCAACCACTATCTCAGAACACCCCTGCCACAGTGAACAGGTTAGAACACAAGGACTTGTTCCTTCCTCCTCTACCTCTTGGTCCTGCCAGTCTAGCTTTCCAGTCTGCCCCCGAATTGTCCATCTCCTCCAGTTGGCAGGCCACAAGGCGGGCCACCTTGGGTAAGCATCAGAAGGGAAGGGAAGGGGTGGAGGAACTTGGCTCACCTGACTTAGACGTCACGACTCCCTGGGTGGCTTACAGGCGCACCTCACCCAAACTCCACCCTGGGACAGCCCTGCAAGGCAAACACGAGGTAAGCAGGGCCGGCTACCACACTTCCCTCCACCGGCATCCTCCAGGTTCTTCCACCACCCTCGGTTTGCCGACATCGACCCAGGGCTGTCAGCCCGCATCCGCTGGCTTCGATCCATGAACCTCCACTAGTTCCCGATTCAGCCCATCACATTCACACACTCATTCACATGTACATTCAGCCCAACCCCGGGGATGGATACAAACCATGGGCCCGTTTCATCTCAGCCCAGCCCGCTGGGTGACCCTTTCAGCAAGCTGGTATCTCTCAATATTTGGTTCCCGTTTGTCTAAGCTCGAAAAGGAAATGGCCGGCAGCTATGCAGCCCTTCTCTATCTTGGCCTTCAGCACTGGCTTTTCCAGGTTTGCATTTTCCTGCTTCCATGCTGTTATCATACTGAGGACTGGAAGGAGTACAGGAGAAAGATCAACATTTCAAAAAATCCCTCTGTCAGCCAAGACCGGCCCCCGATGAAGGGTAGCAAGCTCTGATTTAGGAAATACTCGGAGATCTCCAACCCAGGTCGGGGCTGGAGATCAGTTCCCCCAGAGAAAGTGTCTTCCTGGCTTTTCCAGGTTTGCATTTTACTGCTTCCATGCTGTTATCATCCTGAGGCCCCGAAGGAGGAGAAAGTTCAAAATTTCAAAAAATCCCTCTGTCAGCCAAGGCTGGCCCCTGATGAAGGATAGGAAGCTCTGTGTTGGGAAATACCCAGAGATCTTGGGCGTGGAGCCTCAGGAAGGAGGGGCTTGGGGTGAGGAGGGATTTCAGTGGGGAATGATGCCACAGCATTAACCTTCTAAAGCCGCCATTTTCTCTGACTGGACTGTTCTGTGATGCCTGGAGATCAGTTGTCATCCTGGGTGATCGTCGGGTTGCCAACCCCCCGGTCGGGACTGGAGATCAGTTCCCCCGGAGGAAGTGTCTGCTTTGGAAAGTAGACTTTTTGGCAGTTTAGGCCATGGAAGTCCCTCCGCTCCCCAGACCCCACTCCCTCAAGCTGAACCCCCCAAATCACCAGGTATTTC
>NW_015185033.1:0-2713 GCF_001447785.1 Gekko japonicus
CCTCTGTCCCTTTCTCTATACATTCCCTACCAAATGTTAAAATAGGAGAGGCTCTTCAGCGCAGGGGTTCTAGATCTCTACAGAGTTCCCACTACTCTGAAGTTTGCGCCACCTATTTTGTCAAGGACATGGTCAATGGCTGCTTTCCCTGTGGAGAGGTCTGCATGTGTTCATGGACTCCACACCCCAGGAAAAGAGACCTCCTTCCTGCCGCAAGGAGTTCTTCTCATCTGTTTCTACTCCCCCTTACCTGGCCAGGACAGGTGAAAGAGGCGTTTCCCAGAGATCTCCAAGAATCCCCTTCCTAAAGTCACTCTAGCATTTCACACCTCCAGTACTCTGTTCCCTGCTTGGAGAAGGGGGGAGAATTTGACTCACCCATTATCTCTCCCGCTAGATCTTTAGCATTTGCTTAGCAATCATATCAAACCAATTTGTATGAAAATAAGCCGGAAAGACATTGCACTGCCTTTCCCTTTTTCTGCCTGTCTGTTCTCTGCCTAAAGGTGAAAAAAAACTTTTCTTCATACATGTCACCGTTACATTCAGCCCAGAAGTGACTTGAGCACATCTGGAGACTCGAGGGTAAGTTTTCAGAGTGTCTCTTGGCAAGCTAACTTCACAACCGGGCTTTCAGCCGGTCAAAACACCAACGCTTCACCGTACCATGTATATTTCAAGGCCGCAGGAGGAGTGCAGAGGAGATTGCTTGGCTTTAGATGGGATGAGCCGTGGGAAGCTCGTACCTGTTTTGCTTTGGGCAACAGTTGGTTCTCAAGCCCCTGGCGCGCGCGGGAACCACGCCAATTGGGCAGCACTATTTTGAATGTACTATAACCCCTTATGCTCATAGATCCCCCGTTATTCCTAACAGTGATCCTGTAAAGGCATTCATGGCTTCAATAAAAGTATAACCTTCTTTGCAAGAGTGTACTCCGTTGTTGCTGTGGGGCCTGACACCTATTTCCCACAGGAGCCCACCAGATGCCCTTATATGTTTGGGCACAGAAACCAACATTTTCGATTATTATTGGGTCCTAGAAACTGGATTTTCAGAGCTCTGCTGCCCCAGAAGGTGGAGGCTCCCTTCATTCCCCAGGTTGAATAGCTCTGCCGAGGTCTCTTTGCCTTGTCTCTTTTGAGCCACCCAGAGTTCCTCCTATGGAAGGAAGGAAGGTGGGATATGAATATTTATGTTAATGGGAGGAATAATCTCCTTTTAGTGGACATGGAGTGCCCCAAATTAACTCTCTCTGTTGTGTGAAGAAGTCTTTAGATCTTTTCCTGACCTGAACTCTGTACCTATCAAACTCACAGGGGTGCCCCAATCACACCCAGGCACAATGAGTCCCCCTTACCCCTGGAGACGGCGTCTTGGGCACGCTCCATGGCCTGCGCCCTCTGCCTTCCGCCTTCCACCTCAGGGGATGTCGCTCCTATCCTCAGGGATGGTGACCACATCTAAAAAAACAGGGAGGGAGAGGAGTAAGAGATGGAACGGAGAAGAGATCGAGGAATGGATCCTGCCCCACTCCCAGACTCTGCACCCTTTGGTCAGCAGACCTGGAGGGATAAGAAAGTCTCTGGATAAGGCCAGATATCGTTGCTTGAATTTGACAGACCTGGAGGGAATCCCCTCACCTGTTCTGCCTGCCTCTTCTCCTCTGCCTGACTCAGGAGGAAACCCTCGGCCAGGGCCACCGCCTGGGAACTGGTCTCCGGCCCACACGCTCTGACCCAGCCCTGCATTTCCTGGGGCAAGAGAGTCAGGAACTGCTCCAGGATCACCAGGTCCAGGATCTGTTTCTTGGTGTGCCTCTCCGGCTCCAGCCAGTGGCTGCAAAGTCCGTGGAGCTGGCTGCAAACCTCTCGGGGCCCATCGGCCTCATGGTAGCGGAAGTGCCGGAAGCGTTGGCAGTGTACATCTAGGATTGCAGTGAGCTGAGAGTGGATCTCTGGCACCGGGCCTTCCCAGAATTCAGCACCGCTCCCAGCTGGGGTGGGGTGGGGGCCTTTTCTTGCTGTCTTGCCAGTTCCAGGTCCTTCCGGGTTCTGCTCATCCATCTCTCTCTCCCCTTCTCTTGGGTCTGTGGGTGATGCCTCTGTAAGATGCCGTCAGTCACTTGGCTATGAAGAGGGGCTTCTCTCTGGGGGGAAGGAGAGAGACAGACAGTCACATGGGAAATACGGGAGAAGGGAGATACACCCCTGAGCATCACAAACCTTCACATGCTCAGGAGACACACGAGAATTGCCCTGGTGGAGCAGAAGAAAAGGGTTCGTAGACCAGGTTCAATATCATCTTTCTACATTACAAACCAAACTGTTTCAGATAAGCCTCCATGGTGTCAGCGAGCTGCCATAGAATTCTGTGTATAGTAACCCCCCCCCAGATCCCTCCGTTAGCATCTGCGCATGCCTATTGTATTATGCACTGTATGTCTGCTTGTCTCATGCATTCTTTTCTATGAACGCTAGCGTAAGCTTATCTACAAGGCCACAGGTGCGGAGAAGAGGAGGCTCAGCTTAGTCTATAATGAATTAGAGCGTGTGAAGTGCTACTTGTTTATCTTTATGGAAACCGTTGCTTCTCAGACTCTAGGCGCGAATCTGAGAGTCCAACTGCGTAAGCGGGAACCAAGTCTATTGGTTATTGTCAGTTTGATTTTGCTTCATTATCCCACGTCCCACCTGTCCCAGGTATTCTAAACAG
>NW_015185034.1:0-2779 GCF_001447785.1 Gekko japonicus
TAGATTTTTAAACCACCCTCCCTTGTGGAGCAGGGCTCAAGGCGGTGTAGAGCAGTGGAGAAAACATTTCCATAATAAAATAATAATTTAAAATCCATCATGTATAGCCCTATAACCAATGAGATGGTGATGAAACTGCCAGAATGTGCTGCTGCCTCGTGGGGTGGGGGGAGGCAGGAGAAAAAGGAGGCTCAGGAGTGCCAACCAAACGCCTGGCGGGACATCTCTTCCTTGCGTGCCCTGCAGAACTGCATCAGGTCTCCCAGGGCATGGGCGTTATTCGGCAGATAGTTCCACCAGGGCTGAGAATGGTTGAGGACAGCCAGGTAACTCTCAGACTGGGGACCACTAGCGGGTTCTTATCAGCAGAGCACAACCCAGACATAAGGGAGATGTAGAAACACCTCCGCCCGCCTCCTCCCTAAAGCAATGAAATCCCTTACCATTTTCAGAAGGAACTCTTGTGGGGCCGACCCTTTACCTAACCCCACTGTCGCTACGGGCCAGGGAGAGGTCGTCCTGCAGATATGTGGGTCCCTGACCATTAAGAGCCTTAACGGTTAACGCCATAGCCTTGAACCAGATCCGGTACTTCACCAGAAGCCAGTGCAGCTCATGGAGCACAGGTTGGATCTGTGCCGTACGCAGAGTCCCCTAGGCCAGCCAGTCTCTCCCTCTCTCTCAGCTTTAATCTACTTCACAGGTTTGTTGTTTTGAGGATGGAGGGCAATTTTGTAAGCCGCTTTGGCTCCCACAGTGGGGACCAAAGTGGGGTATAAATATCTGAGTGAGGCCGGCCAGCCTGTAAATAACTAAATTAAAATATAATGTAGTTTTGTGTGACGGATGAATAGTGGCATCCTGGCTGAATCTCGGTCTGTTCCCCATCACTGCCCTTGTGGGCTGGCCTCCCTAGACCACAGAGACAGCTGGCTAGAAGAGCTCAGAACTGAAAGCTCTCTTGTCTTTCCTGTCTTCTCACTAGCAACTTCCATGATCGATGAAACCAGCACCAGTCAAAGCAAACTAAGAGTAGTAGTAGTAGTAGTAGTAGTTGGATTTATACCCCGCCCTTCACTTGGCGTCTCAGAGCAGCTTACAATCTCCTCTCCCTTCCTCTCCCTGCAAAAGACATTATGTGAAGTAGGTGGGGCTGAGAGAGCTCTCTTGAGAACTGCTCTTGAGGGAACAGCTCTGAGAGAACTGTGACCAGTGTTCCCTCTAAGCTGAGTTAGTGTGAGCTAGCTCACATTTTCTTAGCCTCTGGCTCCTACATTTTTGTCTTAGCTGGGGAAGGATGGCTCCATAGCAAACTAATTTATACAGCAGCCGAATTGCTTGCTCACCACTTTAATGCCAGTAGCTCACAAAGTAGAATTTTCGTTCACAAGACTCCACAGCTTAGAGGGAGCATTGGCTGTGACTGACCCAAGGTCACCCAGCTGGCTGCATGTGGAGGAGTGGGGAATCAAACCTGGTTCTCCCAGATTAGAGTCCTCCGCTCTCAGCCTCTACACCAAAACTGGTTTTGGATTGGAACTCTAGTCTGAGCTGAATCTCAGTTTTGCAAACTAACTACAGTGGGAAGAAAGCATGATTTTGTGTTACAGAAAGGTGCTCTGTCCTTCCTTAGCAATCCTTTCCATTTCTCTTTTCCTCTCCCTTCTCCAGTGATATCCTTGAGTGAAACAGAATGGTACACAGGATTCCAAACGCAACCATGCCATAGATTTATATAAAGTCATGCCTTCAACTCAATTCCTTTTTTTTTTTTTGGTGAATAAATTCAAACGAGGAGGATATTTTTTTCCCCTGGCTCCAGCAGAGATCTTGACAGGACACACAGAGAACAAAGCAATTTCCGAGAAAATCAGGGCATGTTTTGGAGTGGCAGAGGCGTTCTTGTTCAAGCGGCTCCACCGGTTTTACCAATCAAGGGATCCCTGGCTCATCAGATCTCCCCATGGGTCCCTGGTGTCATGCTTTATCATCAGCATTATAATCCTTTCTCCTTTCAATTTTTGACAAGTGTGTTTTCCCTATGAATGTTCTTAAGGCAGCCAAGGAACTTATACCTAGCATACAACCTAAGAAGGATACGGACAGGCAGGGGTCATTTCGTAAAAAAAGAGGTGCAGGAGCTCATTAGCATAACTCATTAGCATAACTTATTTGCATATGCCACACCCCCTGACATCACCGGAAGTGTGTCAGAAGGCAACACCCACTGCTCAGGCTCCACCTTCCAAAGCAGCCATTTCCTCCAGCTGAATGCATTTCTGTCATCTGGAGATGAGTTCCAGGAGATCTCCAGGCCACACCTGGAGGCTGGTAACCCTAGCACCTAACTTCCAAAGCAGCCATGGAGGGGCTGTGGCTCAGTGGTAGAGCATCTGCTTGGTATGCAGAAGGTACTAGGTTCACTCCCCAGCATCTCCAGTTAAAAAGGACTGGGCAGTATAACAACAACAACAACTACAACAACAATAATAAACTTTCAATTTATTAATCGCTCAATCCTGCAGAGCTGCTGGCTCTGAGCGATTTACAGTTACACATTTCACAAGGGACTAACAATGATTCATGGGGGTAAGGGAGGACAACATATATAAATCTTCAAATTTCACACGTTCGCAGCCGGCGGGGATTTTGTTCAGCCGTAGACTAGACATGTTCCAGATGGCATTATATATGAAAGACCTCAGTCTGAGACCCCTGGAGAGGCACTGCCAGCCTGAGTAGACGATTTGAACTGTGATGGACCAAGGGTCTGATTCAG
>NW_015185035.1:0-2951 GCF_001447785.1 Gekko japonicus
CTGGTGGTCAAAACTGCTCTCCGTCTCACATTCCCTCATTGAAAGGGTGTTCTGTTTGACAGACCAGCCTTCAACAGGGGTACGCCCCAGTCCACCACCACATTTAGCTATGTATGCTGACCAATGTTCCCTCTAAGCTGTGGAGTCTTGTGAGCAAAAATTCTACTTTGTGAGCTACTGGCATTCAAGTTGTGAGCGAGCGATTTGGCTGTTGCATAAATTAGTTTGCTCTGGAGCCATCCTTCCTGAGCTAAAACAAAAATGTGTGAGCCGGAGGCTAAAAAACTGTGAGCTAGCTCACACTAACTCACCTTAGAGGGAACACTAATGCTGACCTAGCCGACCTCTTGATATGACCATCATGGGCACGTTCTGTTGCGTTTCATAACTAAAACTGTTCCATCTTGGGCCCGTTGCAATGAAGAAACTGCCCTCCTCCCTGGAACGTGGGGCAAAAGCACCACATTGGGGGAACAGTGCTCAGAAGAGCTGCTATCACTGAATTGCTGAGGAATAAACTGACAGTCCACAGGCACAGCGAGCATAAGCAGTGCTCACTGACTCGGTCGCTGGCATGGTCACATTCAGGATCGGCCACAAAAATGTATTATGCATGTATCCCGCACAAGCGTCATCATTTTTAAGGTCACAGTCATGACAGGAGGATGCCCCTTCCTTGAATTTCCACCTGCTGCTTCCAAAAGAGTAAAATTTCCTAAGCCTGTGCAGTCTGTAGTCTAAGCTGCTTTATAAGAACTAAACTCACATCCTGACCAATGTTCCCTCTAAGCTATGGAGTCTTGTGAGCAAAAATTCTACTTTGTGAGCTGCTGGCATTAAAGCTGTGAGTGAGCGATTTGGCTACTGCATAGATTAGTTTGCTTTGGAGCCACCCTTCCTGAGCAAAGACAAAAATGTGTGAGCCGGACGCTTAAAAATGGTGAGCTAGCTCACACTAACTCAGCTTAGAGGGAACATTGGCCTGACCTGGATAGCCCAGGCAAGCCCGATCTCATCGGATCTTGAAAGCTAAGCAGGGCTGACCCTGGCAAGTACTTGGACGGGAAACCTCCAAGGAATACCAGGGCCGGGACACAGAGGCAGGCAATAGCAAGCCACCTCTCTGAAATGTCCAAGCCCCACTAGGGGTCGCCAGAAGACAACCATGACTTCCAGGCATAAACACACACGGAATGCACACAGAAAGAAAGAACTAAATTTACCTTTGATAAAGTGAGTTCAAAGCACTGGAGTGACTGACAGGCAGCTGGGTAAATCACTGCTAAAGTACTATAATGCAAACATATTAGACTGTTTTCATTTTAGCTGCTTTTGTTTTGCCCTGACTTAGCCATCGTCGCCACCCTGTGTATGATTTTCTCTCTACTAAAACAAGTTCTGATCATAGGCCAATAATATCCAATAGAATATTGACTGCTTGGGATCAGACCCGCATCACTTAATGTACCAGTGGGATGATTATTCCCTGATCACACCAGGCAGACAAAACACCTGAGTCCGAGAGGGACTTGCTCCACTTCTTGGGACACTGAAAATGAGCCTCAGGGAAGGACCCACCTTAATATGCCTACTGAGCTGCGTGGGGAACTTCTCCTCTTCGACATCCTTCACAGCCGCTTTGCCTCTGAACAAGTCAATCGTCATACCTGGAGGAAGCAGACCCTGGTGCTGCTGCCATTTCAAGGCCTGAAAAATCAGACAGGATTTAAGGTTCTGCTCTACCCTTAAAGGATGTTCATTCCTGAGATCTGTCTCCATAACACGCAAGCAAACTTACACAATGTATTAAAAACCATCCTGACAAAAAGCTCTTATGCAACATGAAGCAGGTTTTACTAAAGCAAAGTCCACATATTGCAATATGTCCATTTCGACAATTTAAGAAAGAGGTACTTTACCTTCAATTCCACACAGTTCAGATCTGGGGGGGGAGATTACCTGTCCTAGCAGCGCCATAAGACGAGACGGAGGCACAACACTGACTTCACCAGCCAACGCCTGAGCAATTGCTGCTCTCCGTTTCTCCTTGCTGCTCCCATCTGGGTACGCCTAGTAGGGAACGACATGAGGAATAACAACTTTCTCACTACAAATACCACCACCTCCACAAGATATCCGCATATACACTGTATATGCTAGGTAAAGGTAAAAGTTTCCCTTGCTCGAAAGCTAGTCAAATCCGACTCTAGGGGGCGGTGCTCATCTCCATTTCCAAGCTGAAGAGCCAGCGCTGTCCGAAGACTTTTTCCGTGGTCATGTGGCTGGCATGACTAGACGCCGAGGCGCACGGAACGCTGTTACCTTCCCACTGAAGCGGTACCTATTTATCTATTTGCAATTTCTTGCTTTCGAACTGCTAGGTCGGCAGGAGCTGGAACCAGAGACGGGAGCTCACTCCATCACGCGGCACTCGGGTCTCAAACTGCCGAACTACAGAACCAATGCCTTCAAAACCATTTATTTATGTGAATTTCAGACTGTAACATTTCAAGAAATGCATATTAAAACAACAATTAAAATATTAAAGGCAAGATATCAGCGTACCTCACGTGGATCAAAGTAGGATCTAGCCAAAAGGTTCTCGAGATGAATATATCGCTCTGGCTGGGTCTGCTTTAACATGATCATGGGGTCAGTCTGTCTCAGGAGTGATCTGGCAGCACCCAGTTCGCGAAGCTCTATCAGTTCCAAAACAACCTGAAACGTAACAGCAAAGGTGGTTACAGGATCATCGTGATACAAATGTCGTTTTTCTGGTAACAGGATGCAGAATTGTATAAACAGGAGATCAGACTGCATAGACAGGTTCTGATCCAGTTTTCAAAGCCAAACAACTTTGGAGTCAGATGTCATCAATACAACAGAATAGGAGCCGAAATATGCTACTGTCCCAGTCCTTAATGCCATAAACAAGTGGCTACAGTGAACAA
>NW_015185036.1:0-2695 GCF_001447785.1 Gekko japonicus
AATTGGTCGCCCAGGGAATCTTGGAACCGATGACGAACACGAAATGGGAAACGCCTATCGTAATGGTCATCAAACCCAATGGGTCCATCCGCATCTGTGTGGACTAAAAATGCACAATTAATCGGGCCCTACAGGACCACCCTTATCCGGTCCCACTCATCAGCCACATGTTAGCGACTGTTGCAGGCGCCAAAATTTTTGGGAAATTGGATCTGGCCCAGGCATACCAGCAGCTGCCGGTAGATGAGGCCACGGCGGAGGCACAGATGATAGTGATGCATCGGGGGGCGTTCAAGGTCAAGCGGCTGCAATTCGGAGTGAGTGTAGCTCCAGGACTGTTCCAGTGTTTAATGGACTCTCTTCTCAAAGGGATTCCTGGAGTCACCCCGTTCTTCGACAATGTTTTGATCGTCGCTGCCTCGCCACCCGAATTTGCGGACCGACTCCGTGCCGTCGTCCGCCGGTTCCATGACGCTGGGTTAAAGGTCAAGAGGGAGAAGTGTTTGCTGGGGGTGCCATCAGTGGACTTCCTGGGGTTCACTGTCGATGCGTCTGGCCTCCACCCCGCCCGCGACAAGGTGAAGGCCATCATTGAGGCACCGGCACCCAAACCGAAGCAGGAGCTCCAGGCGTTCTTAGGGCTCCTGAACTTCTACCACGCCTTTCTCCCCCACAAGGCGGTGGTAGCGGAGCCCCTGCATCGCCTCCTCAGTAAACAAACCCCATGGCAGTGGGGGCCATGGGAGGCAGCGGCGTTCAAAGGGGTCAAGGCTCTGCTCGTTGCCAACCCGTGGCTGGCCCACTTTGATGAGAAGTTGCCAGTGGTCCTGGCCTGCGATGCGTCCCCATATGGTGTGGATGCAGTGTTGGCGCACTGTCTCCCGGACGGCTGGGAGGTGCTCGTCACATACTACTCGCAGACCCTTTCTGCGGCAGAACGGAACTACGCCCAGATAAACCGCAAGGGGTTGGAGATCGTGGCGGGGGTAAAGAAGTTCCACGACTTCGTCTACGGGCGCCACTTCACCATCGTCACTGACCATAAACCCCTGCTCGGACTTTTCACAACTGACCGCCGGATGCCCCAAGTTCTCTTGCCCCGGGTCTTGCAGTGGTCTGTTTTCCTCACGGGCTACAAGTTTACGCTGCAGCACTGACCCGGGAAGGCCATGGGTCATGCCGACGCCTTGAGCCGCTTGCCCTTACCCATCGTAGAAGAGGATCCGGTGCCGGCCTATGTGATTTTAAAATTGGAGGACCTTCCGGTCACGCCTCTGCAGGCCGCCGACATCGCCCGCTATTCCGCCAAGGACCCCATTATCGCCCATGTTCTCGGCTGGGTGGTGAGGGGGTGGCCTGGGGAAACCAGAGGGGCAGGACTTCACCGCTTTCAAAAGCCGTCGATATGAACTCTCGGCAGAAAAGGGGTGCTTTCTGTGGGGAGATAGGGTGGTGGTACCTCGCGCCCTCCGCAAACATGCCCTCCGGGACTTGCACGAGGCTCACCCGGGCATCGTGCGAATGAAGGCCCTGGCCCACAGCTATGTGTGGTGGCCAGGTATCGAGGTGGAGGCCGAAAACCTTGTCAAAGGCTGCCCCATATGCCAAGTGGTCCGCCCCAGTCCCCCGAAGGCGCCCTCGCAATCCTGGGAGGTGACCCAAAGGCCATGGTCGAGACTGCACATAGACTTTGTGGGGCCCTTTCAAGGACAACTGTTCCTCGTAACCGTGGACTCGCACTCAAAGTGGCTGGAAATCAGCACCGTGTCGGCTGTGTCTGCAGCGGCAACAATCCGGGCCCTATGGAAGATATTCGCGACCCACGGCCTGCCGGACTCCATAGTGTCCGACAACGGGTCAGCATTCACGGCGGAGGAGTTCCAGACCTACCTCCGACAGAATCTTATTAAACACATCCGCTCTGCCCCATTCTACCCGGCCACCAACAGACAAGCAGAGCAGATGGTGCGATCAGTGAGGGAGGCCTTGAGCAGGATAACGGAGGGGGACTGGGATTCGCGCATCGCCCAGTATCTGCTGGTGTAGAGGACCACCCCAAACCCAGTGAGCAGCCGCTGCCCGGCCGAACTATTGATGGGTCGCCGACCAACAATGCTTCTGGACCGCCTCCACCCCGACAGGGCCCCGGAGTCACAACCCTTGATGGAACGGTGTGAGGCACCTTGGGGGTTCTTTCCGGAGGACCCTGTCTATGTCAGGAACTTCGGCAAGGGGGCAGAGTGGATTCCTGGCCGAATCATTTGCCCCACGGGCCCCGTCTCCTACGAGGTATCGACGGAAGACGGCCAACTCCTCTGCAAGCATGTAGACCACTTGCGCCGGCACCGGCTGCCACTGCTGGACGAGGAGCTGGACACACACACCCCGGAGGTGAGAGTTTCAGAAGAGCCAGAGCGGGAGTGGGAACCCCCTGCTATCCGCCCCGCCAGGCATCGTTCCAGGTCCCGTCGTCAAGCAGGAACCTAGAGTGGCGGAGCGGTGGCTGCTCCACAACTGGGGTCCGGACAAGACGCTCGTCACGGGAATGATGGCCACCGGCTCACCTCAAAGATTATCAGACTTAGGGGGGGTCCAGACCATGGGGGGAGGTTGTTGTGTCTGCAGACTGCCACTGGGCGCCCGCGGTACAGCGGAGCTTGAGTTCAGAGAACAATGGGAACCAGGCTCCTGCACC
>NW_015185037.1:0-2853 GCF_001447785.1 Gekko japonicus
TCAGGATTTTGAAGGATGTTCCGTTTGAATGTGGATGCATGTGGATGTAGCAGTTCAAGGATCAGGCTCTTCGGCTTTGAAACGGAGTTGAGCACCGCAACCCTAGAGTCGGATTCGACTGGCTTTCGAGCAAGGGAACCTTCACCTTTAGCTCACGCTAACTCAGCTTAGAGGGAACACTGCTTGAAGGGACTTTTTTCGTCCCTGAAGCGAAATGGCTGGGCTGGTCAACTTCGAGGATGAAGAGGAGGTGAAGGAGTATTTGGAGAACCTGGGCGTGGAGTACAGTTTCCAGTGCTACAGGGAGAAGGATCCTGACGGGTGTCACCGTCTGGCTGACTACCTGGAGGGTGCGAAGAGGAATTTTGAGGCAGCCGCCAAAGCGCTGAAGGAGAACTGTGAAAACAACCGGCACAGTGAGAGCTGCTACAAACTCGGGGCTCACTATATAACTGGGAAAGGTGGTCTGCCCGCTGATTTTAAAAGGGCCTACGGCTGCTTTTTGAAGTCTTGTGAGAAAGGTGGCAAGAAATCCACCGAGGCTTGTCACAACCTTGGGCTATTGGAAAGTGGTGGGCAGGGAAATGACCACCAGCAGCCTAACGCCTCTCTGGCCAGGGACTATTACAGCCAAGCTTGTGATGGTGGCTTCGCTCCCAGCTGCTTTAATCTTAGTGCTATATACCTTCAAGGAGCCCCTGGGGTGCCAAAGGACATGAGCCGGGCTTTGGAGTATTCCCTGAAAGCCTGTGACTTATGACACATCTGGGCCTGCGCCGACGCTAGCCGGATGTACAGACTGGGAGATGGTGTGGAGAAGAGTGATGCCAAGGCCGAGGCCCTAAAGAACAGGGCGATGAGCCTGCACAAGGAGCAGCGGACGGGTTCGAGGTCCCTAACGTTTGGGAAGTAAGCCCAGGCAAGTGAAGTACAGTTAGGCTGCAGATCAGGTCTGTTGTATAGTCAACAAATCCATTTGTATGAATAATAAGCAGGGCTCTTTTGGTAGAAAAAGCCCAACAGGAACTCATTAGCATAACAGGCCACACCCAACAGCAGAAACGTATTAGCATGTTAGGCCACACCCCTGACAGCACAGCTCATTAGCCTATTAGGTCACACCCGCATGTTACCAGAAGTGTGGTCATCCAGCCACACCCACCTTTTGCTTCTTATTCTGTTTACCTTGTTTGTTGTCAAAACCCAGGGCCTTTTTTTGTAGCAGGAACTCCTTTGCCTGTTAGGCCACACCCCCCTAATGTAGCTGTTGGGTGTGGCTTATCATGCTAATGAGTTCCTGCTGGGCGTGGCCAACTCGGGAGCCAGCCAGAACTCCGTTCCTGTGTGTACCTGCCCAAAAATAGCCCTGATAATAAGTATTCTGCCTGTTCAGATGGCTTCTTGATAACATTCTTGTTGGGATTCTTATTAAGTAAGTCAGCAGAGTAAGTATTAAGAGACTGAGTCCATGGTGAGTTTAAGAATATGAAAGTTTACTATCAACCTAACATGGGGAAAAGGTACACAGGATATGAAAAATAAGAAACAGCTAAAATGGCTACATCCTTACAGCTACAGGTAAACAGTAGGAATGGTGGCGTCTCCTTCTTCAATCAGAACAAAGACAGGAAGAAGAATCCAATAGGCTAAATACTTGACACATTGATTTCCAATCAGACTGTTAAGTTAGCTCCAAAGTTCCTGGGCATTCTATTGCTCAAACAGATTGGTTACAAACAAAACATGTGACTTCCTGTTGATCATAACAAACATCGTTAACCCTGTAAATACGGAAGTGTTTTAACTTGTAACACCCAACAATTCTGTACAAATTGCTGTTTTGTAAATGACATCTAAATTCTGGGGACACTTCTTTGTAGGACAAAATATGGGAATATCATCTTTAAAACATTAAAAAACAACAACAACCTTCCCTTTCTCCTGCCTTTTCCCAGTAATAGTTTTCTCCTGATAAGTTGCCCACCTCCCAAGTATTCCTTTTATTGGGTTAAATTAAAAAAACCCACACCACTTGCCTTGGAAGCACAGAAGCTTTATGCAATTAGAACTTCTGGCTGCCAGACAATCTTAGGATCGCCTGGCTATACTACACGCACTTCCATATGATAACAACCACACAGAGAGCTGGCACTTTGCTGCTCTTTGTTGTTTGGGCCTCCTGACTAGAAGACTGGGCACTTCTGTCCCAACAAATTCATCTTCTCCTCTGTTGGATTTCCCAGTTTTCCTCACATTTACACCTTCAGCTTAAAAGTAACACCTGCTCCAAATTGGAGCAACTCTGATCAGTTTTTTGGTGGTTGCTGTGCTATTTATCTGTGCTTTGACTTAGTATTTGCTGGTATTTGCTTAGGATGAGTTCCCCCTGCATAGTATTGTACCAAATTCCTCGATAAATTCATTATTCCTTTTTAAACCTTTAAATTAGGTGTCCGTCATCCTTTTCCTCCTTAAAACGTGCTACTCTCAAAGCCACCTGGTAAGGTAAAAGAAACTGAATTTTCATTCTCTGTCCACGGGCTTGCATTCACACAACAGACCCACCCAATTCAGTACCAACCAGTTGCTTCTGATCAGGATGGGTAGCCGTGTTAGTCTGTCTGGAGCAGTAGAAGTGAGCAGGAACTCACGAAAGCTCTGCCACAGATTGTGTTAGTCTTTAAGGTGCTACTAGCTAGTGCTACAGCTGTAGTGGTTAAGTGCGCGGACTCTAAGCCGCTGCCGCCACTGTTCCATCAATGATACTCCAACCACCTACCCCATGAAGAGGTAGATGTCACCCAATAGTGCTGAGAAATATTCCTCCTGGTGCTCCTGCAGTGAAGAACTTGG
>NW_015185038.1:0-2656 GCF_001447785.1 Gekko japonicus
TCTCAGGACCTTTAAAAGGCTAGCCTTGCGATATCTAGTCCTGCCCTGGTAATAAAGAATGGCTCAAAGTCACTGCAGAGTATTACAGCGAACATCTCCTTAATGTGTTATTTGAAATATTTGTGTACCATCTTTCAGACTGGCTGAGTACCGGAGGTAAGGTTAAGCTTCGGGTGACCCCGATCACGGCTATTGTGAACTCTGACTTTGAAGAAGAAGAAGAGTCAGTTTTATACCCTGCCTTTCACTACCCGAAGGAGTCGCTGAGCAGCTTATAATTGCCTTGCCTTCCTCTCCCCACAAGAGATACCTTCTGGAGCTGAGAGAGCTCTGAGAGAACTAGGACTGGCCCAAGGTCACCCACCCGGCTTCATGTGGAGGAGGAATGGGGAATAGTTCTCCAGATTAGTGCCTGCTACTCTTAACCACTACACCAAGCTGGCTCTCACTTTAATGAGTTTAACTCCAAAATACCTTAATTAGAGTGCGAAGTCAGATACTATCCCATTAAGATTCAATCACGATAATGGTTTGCTTCCACGCTACAGGTGTTAACTACAGGTTTTAACTTAGGGAGTCTAACAAGATCGCATTGCCACCAGTGCAGAGTGAGGCCAAGTCTTATTTTCAGCCGTGGCATACCAGAGCTTGAACCTCAGAACCTGCTTGGAATGACAAGGATCAGCTGTGTAAAATCAGAGCCAACAAGTGCCTGTCCGAGCACACGGCAGCTCCTGCACTGGGTTGGCACAGGTAGGCCTCACCCCACCCGACATTAGCTTATGGGGTCCACAGGCAGGAGCACAGAGGCACAGGGACGGCTACTCCTAGAAATTAACCACCAAACCAGAATCAGGCATCGCTGAATGCCATTCAAGTAAGCCAGAAAACACACCCGACAGCACCGCCCTGCACTGAAAAAGCCCGACTTCCTTTCAGAGCCATCAACAGCAGCTCTCGTGTCCTGGTCCTACTAGGACAGCCCAACAAAGCATTTCTAGCTTTCCCCACTGGATCTGGGGCAAGGCAGAGTGCCACCTGCAGAAGGCCAGCAAGAGGGAACACAGGCCACTTCGGAAACCAGCATGGCCCAAACACCACCTGGCCCTCCATCAGCAACTAGCTCCTCTGTGGGAGAGGGAAGAGACTGACATAGATGGACCACTGGACCGGTCCAGCAGGACACCTCTTATGTTCTTTTCTTCCCTAAGGCAGAGAACAAAAATGAAACCGAGACTCAAATGCCCGTAAGCCTAACCAAAAGAGACTTTAAGCAGGAAAACAACTACAACTGCCCATAAAATCAAAGCGGCACATTAACCTTAACGCTTTCTTAGAAGCGCTGAGGAATGGTGGTGAATGTCAATAGAAAACTTGCTCCATGATATGCCTTCCCACCCCATCCCAAAGAGAGGATGCTCACATCTGTCCCAATCTCATAGATTTAGCACAGTAAAGACCTTGATATCCGTAGGCTGAGTCAGAAAGATGGAACTCTGCTTCGGACCAGAGAGGACCAGTGTAGTGTAACGGTTAAGAGTGTCGGACTAGGAGCTGGGAAACTCAGGTTCGACTCCCCACTCGTGCCATGGAAGCTCACTGGGTGACCTTGAGACAGTCATACTCTCAGCCCAGCCTACCTCACAGGGTTGTTGTGAGACAAAATGGAGACAAGAATGATGTAAACCGCTCTGGGTCCTCATTGGGGAGAAAGATGGCCTATAAACGAAGTAAACAAATAAATAAGATTGCACTGTCACTTTCCCAAGCTTCTTCTAGAAGGCCAAACCATAAATGCCTTTAGAACCCCAACCTAGCCCGCGTAATTGAGATTCTCTAAACCAGAGTGTCGAACACATTTGTTATGAGGGCTGGATCTGACATAAATATCACTTTGTCAGGCTGGGCCATGCCTGCCATAACACTTAATGCCAGATACTGGAGATATAAACTGTATAAAGGACAGTGCCTTGTAAGCGCTGAGTAACCTCACTGCAAGGCCCCCGTGGGCTGGGAGAGGGTGCAGAGGAAAACCCACATAGGCGGACTGGAGAGCCAGCGGTGCAGCACTGGGCAGAGGCTCCCACGCTGCTTGACTGCTGCAGATGAGGGTGTTCCGCCACGCTGAAGTCACAAACAAAGTGGCTCCAGCCACTCCCCTCCCCAAGCAGTCTCCTGCTCTCTCCCTCGCACCAGCTGTTCGGGGGCGGCATAAGAGCCCTGGATGGGCTGGTTCTGGCCCCCGGGCCTTAAGCTCGACACCCCTGCTCTAAACTGCAACTATTCAACAGATGGCACTGTACAGAGAGGAGGGGCTGAGAGCACGAACATCATTTGCTCCAGCTGATTCATCTGAGGTCTTACTTTGTGTGGTTGCATGCTCACCCATTCTCTCACACACCTTTGCCTGTCTTCTTCATCCAATGAATGAAGGGTCTCGTCTACACACGCTCAGGCCACACAAACATGACTCATTGCTGATTTCAGTATGTGTCACGTCAACACACCAAATGGGGCAGCCACTGGGGGACACAAAGTCAGTTTGCGTTCCGGACAGCAAGCTGCTAGACCTCATGGTTACCTAGAGAATAATCTGAAGAGGCGGGGACAGGGGTGCTTTTGCTCACGGGTAGAGATGTGAAGGCCCGGGGAAAAA
>NW_015185039.1:0-2726 GCF_001447785.1 Gekko japonicus
TATATAGTTCAAATAAACCTTTTTGAGTTCTAAGACCTGGAAGTGCCTCGACCACATAGCCCATCCCACTCAGCCCGTTACCAGAGGCAAAGGGAAGCCAGGGAACCCAAACGGGCCCCAATCTGGGGGTTGCCAACTCTCCAGGGGGTGCCCAAAGATTGAGCTAACCACTTTCCTGGGTTGGGGAATCAGCCAGAGGGGTCCCACGGTCCCTCTAGGAAGGCGGTGTGAATCCAGTGAGTGCTGGCAGTGAATGAGGAAGGAAAACAGCCCCACCAGGCAGGGTGGGCAGGCGAAAATAGGGGTTTGCGTGCCAGCGAGTGGCTCTTAAGTCTCTCAGGGCTGAGGGCGGGTCCCCGTTTCATCACAAAGGGCATGACTCTGCTTTGGATTGGCATGACAAGAACGAGGGCGTTCCCAACGCATGGGAATATGTCCAAATAAGGAAAGGAAGGGAAGAGATACGCGGGAGGCACATTTCATTGCCTTTGGGCAAGGTTTGTGACGGAAGTGAATTGTTATGCTCTTTCGTTCATAGTGTATGCTTCGGCATTTCTTATTCTAGGAATATTAGTGCAGCAGGATCCTTTGCATCAGACAGTGCAACCCTGAACAAAGTTATACCCTTCAGAGCACGACTTGAAATGGTGTGACTCTGCTTAGGACTGGCCGGCACATGCACTTTGATGCGCTCCTGAGAGAAGTCTTGCCGAGTGGCCTGGGACTCAGCCGAGGGGGAGTCTTGTTTCTTGCCGGGGCTGCCTTGCTTGCTTCTCAGTGTCTGTGAGCGGGTTAAGATGGGCATCTCTCTGCCAGAGCCTGACTCCTCTCTGCTGGCCTTCGGCCTTTGTCTCGGAGATGGCGCCAAAGTCATTTTCCGGACCTCAGAAAATACTTCCAGAGAAGAGCTGGTCTTGGCACCAGGGTGGAAAGGAACAGGCAAGGCTGACAAGGGGCAGAGGCTTGATGACGGCCACAAATTTTGCTGGGTTTGGACATTCCTTTCCTAGTGAGATCGGAAATCCGGACATGCTTTTACACCACTTGACAGCCACATTCGTCTGTGGGATGGGGTTGAAGACCCAATGAACGTCACTGGCTTTAAGGCCTGAAAAGAATCTCTCTTGAACAATACTGATGTGTGCTTAACTAATGAATTGCTTTAAAAGACTAAAAGGGGGGAAAAAAATTAAGAAGCAACTTGCAGGCAGTTGTTATCTTTCCATACCTTTCATTCATCTATTGCCTCTGGGGCCTAGAAAGCCCCTCCCACGGACACCAGGCCTGTTTCAAAAGCTGCACAATCTTGTCAGGTTTTTTTTAATTTGTTTTTTGTTTGCCACTAGAGGGCACAGGGGCCATTTTTTTCCCTAATGCACACAAAGCGCATGAAACGGATGTATTATCATATATAATAACTCTTATAGGATTGCCTGGAGATCTCTACCGGCTTCAAGAGGCGATTGACTCATCTGTCCTTTACTGCAGAGGCTGTGAGGATTGGCAGCCTTCAGGTCTTGACTGAGAACATGTGATTTAACGCAGGATAAACACAGACCCACATTCTGCTTCCTGCTGTATTCTGGGACTATTTTAGCCTCTATGAAGCAAGCATATGAAGAAGTAAAGTTGTGACTCACAGAAAATCAAGCTGGAATGAGTAGAGCAAAGTTTTAGTCCAGTTTCACCTTTAAGACCAACAAAGTTTTATTCAAGGTATAAATAAGCTTCTTCAGATACACTGAAATGGAAGTTGTCAGTCCACACATAAAGGTAGAGGGTAAGCAGCAAATCAGCATACAGCATAATAAAGGTGTTCAACAAGCTTGGACTTGAACGTTGTGCTCCTGCTTCAGACCAACACGGCCACCCACCTTGTTGTGCTCATGCTTCAGACCAACACGGCCACTGGCCTGAATCCAACTTGCTGGAATAAATGTTATTCGATGTTAAGGGGCCCCTGGATTTTGGCTTTGTTTTGCTACAAGAGCTACCCCTCTGGCCTGTCTTGGCGGGTACATCAATAGGACTGCCAGCCTCCCGATGGTAGAAGCCAAAAATGAGAGATCACGGGAGGAAGTGGAATTCCAAAAACAACATCCGTGACAAAAATAACAGAGTCAATAAAGATTCTCTTCTTTGTGTGAGTGATAATAGAAGAGAATTTTCTACAGAATCAGGGCTATTTTTGGGCAGGAACGCACAGGAACGGAGTTCCGGCTGGCTCCTGAGTTGGCCACGCCCAGCAGGAACTCGTTAGCATAATAGGCCACACCCAAGAGCAGAAACTCATTAGGATTGGCTACGTTAGGGGTGTGTGGCCTAACACGCAAAGGAGTTCCTGCTACAAAAAAAGCCCTGGCCGTTTTGACAACAAACAAGGTAAACAGAATAAGAAGCAAGTGGCTGGATGACCACACTTCTGGTAACATTGGGGGTGCAGCCTAATATGCTAATGAGCTGTGCTGTCAGGGGTGTGGCCTAATATGCTAATGAGTTTCTGCTCTTGGGTGTGGCCTATTATGCTAATGGGTTCCTGCTGGACTTTTTCTACAAAGAAAGCCCTGTACAGAATTACTATAGTAAATGATTTTGCAACGTATCTTGACTCTGTGTTATTTTTGTCATGGACGTTGTTTTTTTATTTCCACCTCCAGATGGTGGCTGGCAGTCCTATGGATGTACCTGGAGATCTCGCACTATTACAACCGATCTCCAGGTGACAG
>NW_015185040.1:0-4080 GCF_001447785.1 Gekko japonicus
CAGTTTGATTTGTGACATGTGGGATGGTCCAGAGGCTTCTTACTTCCTCTACAGCCGTCTTCTCGCTTACTACATTTATATATGAGACAGGCAGGAAAAACCAATTCTCGATCTTGAGAGAATACAGCCTCATGGAAAAAGGCATTGCCTGGTGTGAAAGACTTCCATCAGGATTTTATTTTAATTAAACCTAGATCTGGCAGATTTCGGCTGAGTCTGGAGCTTAGTCTTTGCACAACAGGGTTCTGTCCCCTCCTTCACTTAAGGGTTCTTTGCAACACTGCTCCCGGCACCTTCCCCTCGCAGCAACGCAGGACTGACTGCAGGCTGATTCGAGCTTCTTGCTTGGCCCTTGTGTGTGTCAGATGTGTTCTAGGTCTACGGAATGGAAGCATGTGAGTGGAAAGTGCATCAATGCTACATTTGTATTCCAGCTTTCTCCACGAGCAGACTTGAGGGCGCTTTGCAAAACCAGTTTAAGAACTGACAGATCGTAACCAATAAACATTCAAGATGATCTGGAGGACTCTGACTGGAATCATCATTCTACTTTTTACCAGGCAGTTAAAAAAACCACACACACACACACACTGCAATTGTCAAATCAGGGGATGCTTTGTGGACGTCTGCAACACACTGCATGTACAATTTCAGAGTGTTACATGTATACTAATGTTGAATTAAAATAGCACATTTGTTCAAAATATCATTTCTAAGAAATCGTTAAAACAAGCCTCCAGGGAAATACATTCTTGGATGATGAGATAAAATTTTATTAGAAACATATAACTAACTGATGACAGACTTAATGAAAAAATATATAATTCCTAAAATATATTTATAGACAGTTTGAGAAACCTTGTTCTGTTCTAGCTAAAACCTTGCAAAACATCTCTTTAATCTAGTCTCTCTGCATGAGAAATAAATGGACACAGGTAGCTTAACCCATTCTCTGTCTTGCAGGCAAGTGTTGCTCATGGCTTTATCACAGGTTTTACCACAGGTTTCACTGTTTCCTTAAACTCAGTCAATAAATGATATGATTTTAGAGATCAATAAACAGAAATGAAACATCTAACTGCTATGACTAAGAGCAGTAGTAGCTGCAAGACAGAGACTCTGAGCTCACACACTTGCACAGGGAAAAAATATGTATAACTTAACTCAACTCTCACCCAGCTATCAGCCTTGAATATGCAGGAAATGTGTTTTTGCTCCTGATATGTTTGCTTATAGCCTACAATCATACTGTCCTAAGCAACAAAACAGCAGTCAACCTCTTCAGAAGTAAATATTCTCAGCTCTCTTGCTTACCTACAATAACCTGGACACATGGCCCAGTGTGGCTCACTGGCCTCTGCCAAAACCACAGAGAGTGAGAGGTACACCCCTTCAGTTTCCTAATCTCATTAAGCAGTAGGGTCCTGCATTGCACAGCTTTAAGGCTAACGTTTATCTTGGTGAACTCTGTGTTTAAGCCCATATACTACAGTGTCAGCAGCCTACAGAAAGGACTGTAACAATTTAAGAACATAAGAACATAAGAGACGCCAATGTTGGATCAGGCCAAAGGCCCATCCAGTCCAACACTCTGTGTCACACAGTGGCCAGAAATACCAGTGCCATCAGGAGGTCCAGCAGTGGGGCCAGGACATTAGAAGCCCTCCCACTGTTGACCCCCCCCCCAAGCACCAAGAAGACAGAGCATCACTTGCCCCAGAGCCCCTAGCTATACCTTGTGGCTAATAGCCACTGATGGACCTCTGCTCCATATGCTTATCTAATTCTCTTTTGAAGCCGTCCATGCTTGTAGCACCCACCACTTCCTGTGGCAGTGAATTCCATGTGTTAATCACTCTTTGGGTGAAGAAGTACTTCCTTTTATCCGTTCTAACCCGACCGCTCTGCAGTTTCATGGAGTGCCCACGAGTTCTTGTATTGTGAGAAAGGGAGAAAAGTACCTCTTTCTCTACCTGCTCTTTCCCATGCATAATCTTATAAACCTCGATCATGTCACCCCTCAGTCGTCTTTTCTCCAAGCTAAAGAGCCCTAAGCGCTTTAACCTTTCCTCATAGGGAAAGTGTTCCAACCCTTTTATCATTCGAGTTGCCCTTTTCTGCACTTTTTCCAAAGCTATAATATCCTTTTTAAGGTGTGGTGCCCAGAACTGCACACAGTATTCCAAATGAGGTCTCACCATTGATTTATATAGGGGCATTATTATATTGGCTGATCTGTTTTCAATACCCTTCCTAATAATCCCCAGCATAGCATTGGCCTTCTTTATTGCAGTCACACACTGTCTCGACATTTTCAGTGAGTTATCCACTACAACTCCAAGATCTCTCTCTTGCTCAGTCTCTGCCAGTTCAGACCCCATCAATGTGTATTTATATTTAGGATTTTTGGCTCCAATGTGCATCACCTTGCACTTGGCCACATTGAACCCCATTTGCCATGTTGACGCCCACTCGCCCATCCTTGACAGATCCCCTTGGAGTGCCTCACAATCCTCACTGGTTTTCACCACCCTGAACAACTTTGTATCATCCGCAAATTTAGCCACTTCACTGCTTACTCCCATCTCCAAATCATTAATGAACAAGTTAAAAAGCAGTGGACCAAGTACTGATCCCTGCGGTACCCCACTGCTTACCACCCTCCACTGAGAAAATTGCCCACCTACACTCACTCTCTGTTTTCTATGAACTAGCCAGTTTTTGATCCATAAAAGGACTTGTCCTTCTATCCCATGATTTTTGAGCTTACTTAGGAGCCTTTGATGAGGAACTTTATCAAAAGCTTTCTGGAAGTCAAGGTAAATAATATCTATTGGATCCCCCTTGTCCACATGTTTGTTCACCCCCTCAAAGAACACTAACAGGTTAGTGAGACAAGATCTTCCCTTACAGAAACCGTGCTGAGTCTGCCTCAATAGGTTTTGTTCATCTATGTGCCTACTAATTCTTTCCTTAATAATGGTTTCCACCAATTTACCCGGTATCGACGTCAGACTGACTGGCCTGTAATTTCCCGGATCTCCTCTGGAACCCTTTTTAAAGATGGGAGTGACATTATTCCTTAACAGCTTCAGAATTTCTTTACAAATTACGAACTACAGAATATTAGAGAGCAGGGAGTTGAGAAGGACAGGAAAATACAGGAGACTTCCTGAAATTGGGTTGTTTTTTTGACAAAATCTCTCTGTTGCAATAAAGTCCCTTATTCTACGAACTATGTAACTTCCGCACCTTATCCTGGAGAAGTTCGTCCTGCATAAGAACAGAAGAGAAATCTCACTGGATCTGACAAGCAGTCCATCTAGTCCAGCTCCCTGTTTCACACAGTGGTCAAAACAGTTGCGCTGGAAGGCCAAACAAACAGGGCATAGAGTTTGAGGCCTGTTAGGTTTTACCAACAAGCAGTGGGCCCCCTGCCAAAGTCAGATGTATTTAAGTCCCACTGAAACCAGTGGCAGGGCTTAGGGCTAAACGGGATATGACGTAGGACACTGGCGATCCCTGGCACTTAAGTTTGCCTCAAGAAACATTCATGACAAGTTCCCCATAGGGGAAGGGCATAAGGTTGCCAAGTCCCCTCGCTGCTCTGGTGGGGGATTGGGGGGGATGTTCCAGTGGTGGCCAAGGATGTTGTGCAACATCCCTGATGCAATGACATCACCCAGAAGTGATGTCATTGTGTGGGGGACACTCTGGTTTTCGGGTGAACTCTATGGTAAAATTGGGCTTAAATCATGGAGTTTGCCCAAAACCAGAGTGTCCCTGATGTGATGACATCACATCTGGGTGACGTCATCACATTGGGAATGTTGCATGGTGACATCCCTGTTTAGGGGTGGCATTTTCCCTGCCAGCCAGCTGCTCTGCAGCGGGGACAAGCCCCCAAAACCAGGGGATCTCCCAGTGGGATCTGGTGGCTGGCAACCCTAGAAGGGCCACATTACTGGGGAATGACTATGTGTTAACTCTTCTGCCCTGCGCCTTCCAGAAGTGAAACTTATCTGCCTGTCAGCTCAGGGGGAGGGGGGAGGGTACCATACAGGTACCTACTTCCTTTCC
>NW_015185041.1:0-2611 GCF_001447785.1 Gekko japonicus
TCAGCTGACGGGAACTGTGTCTGAGCACCGTTACCCAGCAGGAAACAGGATCTGCCTGGCAGGAAGCGAGGGAGGACCAGTCCTTGGAGAACAGCTATGTCCCACTTGACTTCCTGTAGGACCTAAAGACCTTTGAATGGAGATCTCGCTGACTGGTAGCATGAACTGCAGGCCCTTTGGCCAACAAGGGCACAGGTGAGGGGCTTCGTGTCCTCACCTCTTGGATGAGGTTGATGGACAAGCCGAAACAAGGCAGCTTGATTTTTCAGTCACGTCTAGGGATGGGCACGAACCACAAAATGCGGTTTGGTTCGGGGTTTGTGTTTTTCGTGAAGAGCCTTGAACTACATCAAAATTCCTGAAAGTTCGTGGCGGGTCTTCGGTTTGCAAACATTGCTTCACTAACCGTAAACCGGCCACAATTCATGACGAACTTTAGTTCGTCAGCCAGTTTGTGCCCATCTCTACTCACGCCTTTAGCCCATCCTTTCTCCAAGGTATTCAGGTTGGCCTCCTCTGTTCTCTCTTCATGACAAACTGATGGGGTAGGTTGGGCTGAAAGACACTGACTCGTCCAAGATGACCAAGTGAAGCCAAGTGGAGATTTGAACCTGAGGGCTTAATCTAGCCCTGTAACCCAGGGTTGTCAAACATAAGGCCCGGGGGCCAGAACCAGCCCATCCAGGGCTCTTATGTGGCCCACGAGCAACTAGTGCAAGGGAGGGAACGGGAAACTGCTCGGGGGGGAATGGGCAGAGCCACTCCGACTGTGGCTTCAGCATGGCGGAACAACCTCGTCTGCAGCAGTCAAGCAGCATGGGAACATCTGCCCAGTGCTGCATCACTAACTCTCCAGTCCCCCCATATTTCCTCTGCTCCCCCCTCCTATCCCAGGGGGTCTTGCAGTGAGGATACACCAACTCGGAGCTTACGAGCTGCTGCTCTTGGTACAGTTTATATCTCCGGTATCTGGCATTGTGTTTATGGCACACATGTCCCAGCCAGACAAAGTGACATTTATGTCAGATCCATTAGTCGTAACAAATGAGTTCGACAACTTTGCTCTAACCGCTGCGTCACTGACAGCCAGGGTGGTGTAGCGGTTATCACGTCAGACTAGGAGTCAGGAGAACCAGGTTTGGTTTCCCACATGGGAGCTTCCTGGGCCCATCACTGTTGGCCTAAACTACCTCACAAGGTGGTGGCTGTGAGGATAAAGCAGAGGAGGGAGAACTGATATTCTAAGGCTCTTTGAGTCTCCATTGGGGAGAAAAGTAAGTAAATATCTAAGCTACATTGAGTCATTAGCCAGCCCTGTTGTATCTTGGGATGTTTGGTGTAGTGGTTAAGTGTGCGGACTCTAATCTGGGAAAACTGGGTTTGATTCCCCACTTCTCGACTTGCAGCTGCTGGTGTGACTTTGGGTCAGACATAAGTTCTTTCAGAGCTGTTCTCTCAAGGGGAGTCCTTGAAAGAGCTCTCTCAGCCCCACCTACCTCACAGGGTGTCTGTTGTGGGGAGGGGAAGGGAAAGGAATTTGTAAGCCGCTCTCCAATCTCTTCTCTTCTCTCTTCTCTTCTCTTCATAGCTGGTGTTGCCAACTCTGGGTTGAGAAACGCCTGGAGATTTATTGGGGGGAGGAGCCTGGGAGGAATCTCAGTGGGGTATAATGCCATGGAGTTCACCCTCCAAAGCAGCCATTTTCTCCATTCTGGAGATCAGTTATACTTCTGGGAACTCTCTAGGCCCCACCTGGAGGTTGGCAACCCTATTCAGGACAACACTTGCAGTGCTGTTTACTGTCTCCGGCGGAGCACATCCCCCCAGCCCACCTCATCATGGCACCAACAGCCTCCAAGCCTGGCCCAGTACAGTCCTCCACGTTGTGTGGCCTTCTCTCGCACCTCACACTCAGCGGTGTGGCAGGATGCAGCGGGTCGTGTGCCGGGGAGGATTTGCGGTCTGAGCGGCTGCCGTTTACACTTGAGAGATTTGAGATCTCTAAAAAAGAGAGAGAGAGAAGGCTTTAATTATCTGGGCAATTAATTCCACTCAGGATAACTCGTTGTGAGGGGGTAGACCCGTGTCAATGGGGACGTTCATTTAATGAGGCAGCGGCACCGAAACCCCTGGCAAAAATCTTCAGCTTGTGAGGGAAGGAAGAAAGGGAGAAGTGACCTGAAGGAGACTAAATGGGTGTTGGGGGGTATGTGACTGTGGGATCTTGTCTTTCTCGATCTACTAGAGCAGTGGTGGCGAACCTATGGCACGGGTGCCAGAGGTGGCACTCAGAGCCCTCTCTGTGGGCACACGTGCCATAGCCCCAGCCAGGCCCAGACCATCATTAAAGTGTCGCATTCTCTGCCAAATAATTTTAAGTAAATGAAAGCATTTGGAATTGCTTTCCTTACTTTGTTTGGATCATCTTAAGTTAATGTATGAGTTGTTTTTTCTAAAGTAAAACCTCAGTCTTCAGGTTAAATTGCCGTGTTGGCACTTTGAGATAAATAAGTGGGTTTTGGGTCGCAGTTTGGGCACACGGTCTCTAAAAGGTTCGCCATCACTGTACTAGAGCTTCGGGAATCTTAGGAATCTTCCACAGCTTCCTCGC
>NW_015185042.1:0-2653 GCF_001447785.1 Gekko japonicus
CCCCAGAAATATATTACAGGGCTGACTCTCAAATCAGTATCATCACAGCTCTGGCATGAATTTTAATAGGCTGAGACAGAAGACTGTTTTGAGGATCAAAGCTGCCATGACTTCCATATCAGATGTCTTCCTGCCATTCACTAGTTTTGCAAGATGTGATCAGACCTAGTTTCAAAGACCTGCTCCACTGATTATAGACAGTCTCATGTTTTTTGAAAGCTGTACTTTTGGCAGAGAAAAATTAAGGTTGAATCCCTGCTGACAACTGTCATGTCTGCCTGTCACCCAGGCAGTGGATGCATAACATTCTGGCTCTGGATTTAGGCTGTTCTCCTCTTCAAGGTTACATGCACATAAAACTGACTGAAATGTTTTGTAGTGTACCTTCTGTTTTTAACCTGTTGTAAATCCCTGAGATGTGTGGATTAAAACGCATACAGACACACACACATCCCAAAGGTATCTGAAAACTGAGTATCATTGCTTTCTAAACATGGAAGTATAAGTTATTTCCTTGAAAAATATTGCAGAGTAAACATGATCTCAATATTCACTCATTCATGCTTTGTGAACCAAATTAGAATGTATTACAACTACAAAAACCTCAGAACATTGTAAGAAGAGCTCAGCTGGATCAGACTAAAGGTCTACCTAGTCCAGCATCACATTTTCTACAGTAACCTGTCAGATGCCTAAGGGAAGCTTACACACAGGGCCCGAAAGCAACACCCACCCTTTCTGTTTGTCCCCACCATCCTGTATTTAATAGGTATCCACAGTCACATTTTAGCTAATCTAAATGTGAATCATATATTATTTTTTTTGACTTTTAATATTTTATTTTGTACTCTTTTACAATGCACAAAGCTCAATAAAACATATTTTAATATCAATAAGCAATTCTGAACTGTAAAATTTAAAAAGTGCATTTGGAAATATTCAGATCCGACCATTATTTTGATGCCTGGCTGAAACCTCAAGGTCAAAGGGAGGAGCAAGTGACTCAACAGATAAAGAATCAACACGGATGTTTCCTAGTCTGCAGAAGCGCACTCAGAATTTGTCACCTAAAGTGATTGTGCTTACAGAACTGTCTTTTCCAAAGCATTGCTTAGAAGCAGGGCTTTTTGGTGATTGTACTTACATATACTAAGTACCGGCACCTTTTCTCAGGGCTCTCCTCCCAAGTCCTGAAGGGGAGACTGGTGGAAATTGGTGCAACCTTAAATGCGAATAGTGGCAACTTTTTTTAAAAAGCAGGGCTATTTTTGGGCAGGAACACACAGGAACGGTGTTCTGGCTGACTTCAGAGTTGGCCACGCCCACTACAGCCAAAACCTCTGCAAGCGTGGCTACAAAGGGAAGGCCTGAAGAGTGACCCCCCCGGCGACTCTGAGGCGGGCAGGCCGGGGGGCCTGGAAGGATTGGGGAGGCATTTAAATGCCTCCCCGTGCCTTCCCTGACCTGTCCAAGGGCCTGCTTGCCCCAGTGCCCTGTAGCTGCAGGGCGCCTGGGCAAGCCAAGAGAAGGCATGGGGTGTGGCCTAATATGCGAATGAGGTTTTGCTGTTGGGTGTGGCCTATTATTCTAATGAGTTCCTGCTGGGCTTTTTCTACAAAAAAAGTCCTGCTTAGAAGAATCACATTACTGGCTTAAGGGAAAAGTTTTGATTTGACTCCATACAGGTCCATTCTGCATCTAGCATTCGCTCAGCTGTTCTACCAAACCCACACTGGAATAGAAAAAGATGCAGTTCAAAACCACATTCAAATACCCTGGGCCAACCCCATACTGACTGCAGAGTCACCCCTGAACAGGTGACTCTATGCAGACAGTTCCATAAAACCAAGAAATCAAAGGAAGAATCAAACCAAGAATCAAACCAAGAATCAAAGGAAGTGAAACCAGCATGCAGTGTGGAGGCTACAATAAAATCTCAGGGCAAACATTTTCCTTGCATGAAGGCACGCAATAATACAAACCATCTTGGCATGAGGTGGGAGCAAATGCCATTCCTTCTTTCCCCTCAGCTATAGACAGCAACTGAATGTATACTGCAACCAGTAACATGGGCAAATTATCCAGGCAAGAGACCAGCAATGCGGTACGAATCTAACACCTTTCACCACTTTTAATTTCTTTTCAAAGCAGCCATGCCGTTTCACCACAACAGCTCTCGCAGAACAGCCAGACCTTGGAGATAGTTCTGACTCCTCTGACGAGGACCAGCTGGATTCTGTGTCTACCAGCCACCAGTTAGCTGCAGCTGAACAACAAGACAGGGAATCACAGCTTGCTGCGGACACACAGCCAGGAGGCAGTGAGGTGCTGGTTTCATCCCCCAGGCCTGAGCTGAGAGTTCAGGGTCAGCCAACTGACCTATTTCCACCAGGATCCCCAGGTCCGCAAGAGCAATGCCATCGCAGGCGTAAAGTGGATTTACAGGCGAAATGAAGGTCGGCCCACCTCCAAGCCCCACATTGGCTGCCCGTAGCAAAGGAAGGAGGAACATCATCAGAGGAGACATGAAGCAGCAGATGCAGGTGTGACGTGCGGCTTGAAGCACACAAGTATGGGAATCACATTACTGGCTTAAGGGAAAAGTTTTGATTTGACTCCATACAGGTCCATTCTGCATCTAGCATTCGCTCAG
>NW_015185043.1:0-2609 GCF_001447785.1 Gekko japonicus
TTCATTGGTCTTTCTGAGTTTCATTTCCACGTACGAATGGTCCGACCACACAAATGGACTTTATGCTGATTCCGGTCTCCTTTAAGAAAAAAAAATCTTCCAAATGGGTCTTCCAACTTATCTTCTAATGTAAAATGTACAGTTTTAGCTAATAATATGGCAACTCCTCTGGACTTTGAGGAGCCTCCCGCCTGGTACTGTTGATCATACCACTTTGTAGGTAGAACCATGCTGCTGTTTGGTTTCAGGTGAGTTTCCTGCATTAGTATAATTTCAGGTTTTGATTTCAAAATAAATGATGTCATACATTTTTGCTTAATATTGTTGTTCAAGCCTCTCATGTTTATCGTTCTAATATTGTAGACTTCAGCCGTATTAAGACTTATCACTTGTCTTAAGAGTAGTACTTACTTTTAATAGATTGGTATAAAGTATCAAGTGGTTAAGACGCTGAACTGCAGGCTGTGGAAGGTCAGTAGTTCAGCAGTTTGAGACCCAGGGGTGCCGCATGACGGAGTGAGCTCCCGTCTCTAGTTCCAGCTCCTGCCAACCTAGCAGTTCGAAAGCAAGAAATTGGTGCTGCTGTTTGGTTTCAGGTGAGTTTCCTGCATTAGTATAATTTCAGGTTTTGATTTCAAAATAAATGTTGTCATATGTTTTCACTTAATATTGTTGTTTAAGCCTCTCACGTTTATCGTTCTAATGTTGTAAACATCAGCCATGTTAAGACTTATCACTTGTCTTAGGAGTAGTACTTACTTTTAATAGATTGGTATGAAGTACAAACAGATCTTGATTACCAATCCACTCAAACTGTATTCTAGTGTACTGTTGTCAGAGTTAAATGAATTGAAATGTAGAACAATAAAACCAACCCCCCCTCCCCTCCCGCCCTTTATCAAAACTTGAGCACAATATTCAAAATTAAACTTTGTTACAGTCAATTTTTAAAAGCATTAATTGTAACTAAGGAGTGATCAAGAGCCAGAAAGTTTCTGGAAGACTGAATAAATTCAGTCACTTGATCACACCAATGGGGAGCAAACAACTGGATTTCCCCCCACAACCCTTCCTTCCCCAACTCTGTTTGAAAATAATGTGTATAACCATACACATATATTCTGCAGATTAATAATTAACATATATTCTAATAATGAATACTCAGGTGTCAATGTTAGCTAAGACTGGTAGTTTGCTGGCTTTCTCAGGTGAGGATGGTGAGACATTCCTCCTCTTATTTGATTTTTTGTCCCTTGTTCCATAGGGGTATCTTGTTCTAAGTTACATAAAAGTTCCATGCCACTTTCTTCATCCCATGCAAGGAGGTGTTTGCCTTGGTGAACTACAAATAGTTTTCCTGATGGGAGCCATTTGTATTTTTGGTAAATTGTTTGAAGCATAACGCTGGCTGTGGTCACACGGAGCATTAGGCACGCTAGAGAGATGGAAGATAGGGGGATTTTCCGGGCGCGATCTCACCACCACATCTGGGAAGCGTAGAGATCCCGTGGCTCACCCGAGGCTTCACTCTGAAGATGCGCGGTAAAAAAACGAGTACCTCAGAGGTACTAGTTTCCGGAAACCACAAGGCAAGGGCGGGCGCATAATCGCATTTCTGGTGGAATCCCATGGAATCCGGCGCCCACCCATGTCCCCTAGCAAAAAGGGTTTTTTTTGTTCAAGTGTCCTCAGGATGCGCACAAGCACCCAATGGGGCATGGGCACATGTCGGTGTACAGAAAAAAACCCACCCGTTTGCTGCAGCGCGACACTTCTTTGCTGCACTGCAGGATTGTGGTGTGATCAGCATCTCCCCCCTACCACGGGACCTCCACAGGATGTCTGCTCATGCAACCGTGTGTTATTTTGCCCCGGGGCAAACAGCCACGCTTTCCCCCCTGCATTTTCCTGCCTGTGTGACCGCAGCCAGTGGTTGTTTTAAGGCTTCTGCGGATGGCTATAGCTTCTTTGGGAATGTCTGGGAAAATTTGCAAATGTTCTCCCTCAAAAATGAATGAACCAGGATGCCTTGCAGTGTCCAGAATTCTTTGGCGTACTCTTGCATCAGGAATAGTGATAATTATATCTCTTGGGGAAGGGCGGGGGGTTTCTTGACAGCGGGCCCATACGGGAAGCCAGAGGTATAGTAGGGAGAATTCCTTCCTGAAGATGTAAAGCCTGAGCTATCAGTTGTGCCATAAAATAAATTAAATATTTATTTTTTCCACGTTTTATGGCAGCCCTCTAACTTTAAGGTTTGCAGCCTTTAGTTCTGCTTCTAGGGAAATTAGGTGGTCTTTCTGCATTGCAGATGTTTCCTGCAAAGTTTTTCTATCTACCAAGTTAGCTTTGCTTCTTTCCCATGCCTCCTCAGCTTTTTGGGAGGTCTGCTGAAGGGAAGTTTTAAAATCCTCAAAGTGGATTGAGAGTGAGGTAAATTTATCTGAAATGTCTGCCTCCATTACCTTTAGGTAGTTCAGAATGGCTGAAGCTGAGGTGTCTGGAGCTGTCGGCTCCATGTATGTTGTGGCGGCCGCCATTTTGTTTTTGGCCCGTGCTGTCGCTCTGCGCTGAAACGCCGCTTCCAGAGTCTCTTTTGAAGATTTTAG
>NW_015185044.1:0-2714 GCF_001447785.1 Gekko japonicus
TACATTTTGGATCTGGACCAATAGTCTTGCTCAGCCTTTCCCCCTGTTTGCATGTTTAAACCATTTTATCATCAACAACATTCTGGCCGGTTCTCAGTACGATGGTCATTTGTCCTGTTTTGTAACAGGACAGTTCTCTCTTCGAGTCTTCTCTCCTGTGTTTTGTACCAAATGTTAATGGATACCATCAGTTCAGCTTTTATACCTAGAGAATAATGAGGTTGGACACTGAGAGATGATTTTAGGTACTGAGCCTTCTGAAGAACTACATATAATTTTCCTGCTTTCTCTCCGATGTCCTAGCCACTCACTTCTGACTATATCAGATTCTGCTTGGTTACTCATGACAATTGTGATAGCCAGCCAGTGACTGCCTAGGGCTAAGCTACATTTTCCCCCAAAGATTTCACTGTTAAAGCTAAGAAACTCTACTCTGCTGGTTACAGAAGCGTCAGCAGTAGGCCAACTCCATCGGTTTCAATAATGAGCATTGCCCTACCTAAAGACTCCAGCTTCCTGGTTGTGCTATATGATGACCTCACTAAGAGGCAAGATTTTCTTTCCATTTTTTCTTTCTGACTGAGCAGCGCTATTTATCTGTTTTCTTCTTCTCTGAAGAACTATGGCTGTCCCACCCTTTCACAGTAGATATTTTGCTGATGGCTCAAACCAGGAACCTGAGGGAAGGGTTAAGATCCCCTTTAACTTAGACCACTGAATGGCACTTGAGGCTTTTTTAAAGTTCAAAAATAACAAAAAAATATTTTATTCAACAGAAAAGTCAGGTGAAATCGGGTAAAATTTCTGAGGTAATTCAGTATAGAACCCTGAGGTAAATCAGTACAGGCAGAAATGACAGTTCATGTGTTTCAAGCAATTGAGAGTTTCTTAAGCTTTTCACAGTGACTTAAAATCTTTAAAATGAGAGGCTTTTGTTTCAGTGTTTCCGAAGCACTCCAGTACATTTTCTTGAGCGTATTTGGCTCTTTTGGTTTCTAGAAGGCAGGGATATTCTGTCCAGTACCTAAATTCCTTCACCAAACACACCAGTACTCTTCTTGATTTTTAAATGACTCCTTGAGATTTAAAAGGCAGTTTCTAAACACACCAGAACAGGGATCTCTCCACTCTTCAGAATTATCTCCCAATTTTAAATGGGTAGGGAAATTCTTCTCTCACTAGAAGATCTATCCCTTTTTCTGGCCTGGATGAAAGTCTTCCCCTAACTACCCACTCCTCCTGCCAACCTTCCCGGTACTCCATCTGTGTTAAACTGCTCTCATTCAGGGCTAAGCATGGTTCCCTGTTCAGTATGCAATACTAGCTGAGCTCACCAGAAGAGTCAGCAATTATATAAACAGAGACTAAGGGTACAAACCTTTTGGAGCGTTCTTAGGCTTTTTAAAATTATATTTCCAGTGACACGCTGTAATATTCTCCACTTGTTCCACAGTCAGCTGCGTGTTTTAATACTGGTAGAGAATTTGTAGCTTAAAAATTAAGCAACTAGTGGTGATTATGAAATTGTATAAATACATATTGTTAGTTAAAGAAGGGGGCATTAATTCAAGTTAAAGTGATTGTGGTTCTATGAATATATATATTATTTATTTATTTATTTATTATATAATTCCAGGGCTTTTTTTTCTGGGGGAACGCACCAGAACAGAGTTCTGGAACCTGTTCGACAAAATTATTTTTAAGTGGAGTGGTGCTCTCTTGGGGGGGGGGGGCAGAACCAGGAGGTAGATGACTGCTTGATGTCCTCCCTATCCATCTCTATGGTTCCGGTTGAGACCCCAGGGCTGGTAAAGGCCTCAGATGAAGAGGAGGAGGGGGTAAATCACATTTTCCACAATGCCTCCCAGTCACTGGACTTAAAGGTGGTCCAGAAGGATTCCATGGTTCAGGATACTGAGAGGTCTAGGAGACTTGACAGGAGCACACTCCCACATCCATCTCCTGGCACATCTTATCCACCAGGTTGAGCAACGCCATTTCAGTCCAGGAGGAAGTGACCAGGCAGAAGTCTCTCAGAAAGGCATTACCCAGTCTGCTGCAGGTTTAAGCAGCTAGGAGGGGCAAGGGTCATACAAGCAGGTGCTAGGTCTCAAACTTCCCAAAATCCTGTCCCCATCCTCAGACGGCACAAGCTGAAATATATATTGCCCATGCTAATATAGAGAGCAAGTCAGAACAGATGTGAGAAATTTTATCTGCAAAGTGCTTAGGAAAAATGATTGCAGTGGGCGGCAGAGTAGTCAGTCTCGTCCTGTGGGCCTTATTGTGCACGCGCAAAGCGCACGTACCGCAATGACATTACCCAGAAACGATGTCATCACGCTAGGCATATCACCCCACAAGCTTCCATGGCAAAGTGGGTATTGGAACCTGCGTTGAAAAAAAGCCAGACTCCAATCAATGAAGAGAAGAAGAAGAAGAGGATTGGATTTATACCCCACCCTTCACTACCCAAAGGTGTCTCAGAGCGGCTTACAAACTCCTTTCCCTTCCCCTCCCCACAACAGACACCCTGTGAGGTAGGTGGGGCTGAGAGAGCTCTTGACAGAAACTGCTCTTTTTCAAGGACAGCTCTTATCAGAACTATGGCTTGCCCAAGGTCATCCAGCCAGGTACAAGTAGAGGAGTGGGGTATCAAACCTGGTTCTCCCAGATTAGTGGAGGAAGAGGAGAAGGAGAAGAGATTGGATTTA
>NW_015185045.1:0-2746 GCF_001447785.1 Gekko japonicus
AGGAGTCCCTGCTACAAAAAGAGTCCTGACTGGTTCCCCAAGTCATGCCCCGCCCTAAGGTCCAAAGATTTCAACGGTCTCTAAAATCACAGATTCCGGGATTATAATGCATGGCTGAAAATTGTTTTACAATGTTGATTCTGAGTTTGGGAGCCATTTTGCAGAGCTGATACAGAAAGGAATCCAGGGGCTAATTCTATGTGGCAAAAGCGTGTCTCTATCTAAATGCAATCAGCAGCTCCCGTAGGGGACGAAACACACAACCTGTGGTCTGGAAAATGATACGGATGAGATGAAACGTGCACATGCAGATTTGATAGTGCGGCACCCCATCACTTTCTCCCAATAGAAATGGAGAGAGGGGGCATAATAGCTGAGAGCCGGTTCGGTATAGTGGTTTGGTGTAATAGTTAAGAGCACAGACTCTAATCTGGGAGAACTGGGTTTGATTCCCCACTCCTCCACATGCAGCTGCTGGTATGACATCGGGTCAGTAACAAGTTCTCTCGGAGCTGTTCTCTCAAGAGCTGTACTCAAAAGTTAAGTGCATGGGCTCTAATCTGAGAGAACTGGGTTTGATTCCCCACTCCTCCACCTCCTCCTCCTCCTCTTCTTCTAATTCCAATCTCCTCCTCTTCCTCCTCCTCCTCCTCCTCTTCTTCTAATTCCAATCTCTCCAATCTCCTCCTCCTCCTCCTCTTCTTCTTCTAATTCCAATCTCCTCCTCCTCCTCTTCTTCTACTAATTCATATCTCCTCCTCCTCCTCTTCTTCTACTAATTCCAATCTCCTCCTCCTCCTCTTCTTCTGATTCCAATCTCCTCCTCCTCTTCTTCTTCTAATTCCAATCTCCTCCTCTTCCTCCTCCTCCTCCTCCTCTTCTTCTAATTCCAATCTCCTCCTCCTCCTCCTCCTTCTTCTTCCCCCCTTCATGGGAAGAGGGGACTCAGACACATATTGAGGATGCTAAGTCGCATGACGTCTAAGAGCCTGATGCAGAATCAACATCATCAGATGAGCAGGCAGTGTCACTGGGACGCAGTAGGAACCCCTTCAGGCTCCAATACTGTTGAAACTAGGATGAGTTAGAAACAGTCAAGATGGCTGTGTCAAGTGGGCCACTGTCTGAAACCTGGGAGCCAGAGTTGTCTGATATGATCCCGATGGGAGCCTTGGGGAACAGCAGAATGCCCTTGTTGCAGAGGTGTTTGCTGTTGTGTGTTTGTGTTAAGTTCCATCGAGTCGCTTCTGGTACTGACCCCATAAATTAATAGCCACCCAAACACCCTGTCGTTAACAGCCTTGCTCATTTCTTGCAAACGGAGGGCCGTGGCTTCCTTGAGGGAGCCAATCCACCACATGTTGGGTCTTCTTCTTTTCCCAGCTGCCTTCAACTTTCACTAGCATCATCGTCTTCTTCCAATGACTCTCATCTTCTCCTAAAGTATGATCACCTCAATTTGGTCATAAGGACATAAGAGAACATAAGAACACAACATAAGCCATGTTGGATCAAGCCAGTGGTCCATCCAGTCCAACACTGTGTCACACAGAGGCCAAAACCCAGGGGCCATCAGGAGGTCAACCAGAAGGGCCAGAATTCCAGAAACCCTCCCACTGTTGCCCCCCCAAGCACCAAGAATACAGAGCATCACTGCCACAGACATAAGAACATAAGAGAAGCCATGTTGGATCAGGCCAATGGCCCATCCAGTCCAACACTCTGTTTCACAAAGCGGCCAAAACCCAGGTCCCACAAGGAGGTCCACCAGCGGGGCCAGAACTCCAGAACTTCTCCCACTGTTCATTCACTGGTCATTTTAGCTTCTAGGGGGAGTTCATGCTTGTTTTGAGTTAGAAGCCACTGATCTGTCTTTTTGGCAGCTCAGGGTATCCTCAAAATTCTCCTCCAACACCACATTTCAAATGAACCAGCTTTCTCCCTGTCAGCTTTCTTTATTGTCTAACTTTCACACCCATGTGTAGTAATGGAGACTGTGATGGTAGAAATTAACTTAATCTGGGTCATCAGCAAAACATCGTTACACTTAAGAATCTTTTTCTAGCTCCTTCATCATTACCTTTAGCAGGCTCAATCTCCTTCTGAATACTTGGTTGCAGCCTCCCTTTTTGTTGATGATGGAGACAAGGAACAGAAAATTCCTTGCTGTTTGCCATTGCTGTAACTATTTTATTATTTCACAGTCAAAATATATTTCGCCTTTAGAAAATATATTTCGCCTTTAGAAAAGACCTCCAGATGTCCTCAATTTGTTTACTTCTTGTAAAATCCAGAGACATTCAGGCATGTACAACCCTACCAGAGAACACCACTAGTCCTAATCATATGCATCTCCTTCGTGGTGTTAAGAGAGGCTTATCAAAGTGTAGTGGTTAAGTGTAGTGGTTAAGAGTGAGGACTCTAATCTGGGAGAACTGGGTTTGATTCCCCACTCCTCCATGTGCAGCTGCTGATGTGACCTTGGGTCAGTCACAAGTCCTCTCAGAGCTGTCCTCCTAAGAGCAATCCATGAAAGAGCTCTCTCAGCCCCACCTACCTCATAGGGTGTTTGTTGTGGGGACAGGAAGGGAAAGGAGATTGTAAGCCGCTCTGAGACTCCAACTGAAGGGTGAGGTATAAATTCAATGTCTTCTTCTTCCTCCTCCTCCTCCTCCTCCTCTTCTTTTTCTTCCTCCTCTTCTTGTTCCTTGTCTTCTTCCTCCACCTTCTCCTCTTCCTCCTTGAG
>NW_015185046.1:0-2925 GCF_001447785.1 Gekko japonicus
AGACGCTACAGCTTAGAGGGAACATTGCAGTTCTGAGATCTGGTGAGATGGGTTTAGCCTGGACCATCCAGGTTAGGAGAGCAGGGATCTTAATTCCTGAATAAAGGGTAAGATCAATGCATGACAAACAGGCATATCAGCCTCTCTTAATCATGACAGCTAAGAGTGAAACCTTCATATTCATTGAAAGTGTACCTTTGAAGGCAAGGTGTACGGGGTCAGAGGGCAAAAAAACAGGAAGCGGCTTCTTGGAGGTATCTGCCTGACCACTGTAAGAAGCAAGATGTTGGATGAGATAAACCCTCTGCCTGATTCATTGGTGGTTGTCTCTTCCTCTCTGATCAGCTAGTGGTAGACCTTTGCCTGTGACCCACCCATTCCTTCAGATCATTTGAGGACAGGCTGATGGGCTTTGACATTTCTCCCCGAACACCAGGACATTTCCCCCAATCGTGAGTCAGAACCTTCCCTGCTGAATGAGTCCCAAAGTACACACATTACACTACCTTTGGACAACCTCCAGCCTTCCACTCTTTTGATGAGAATCACACTCCCTTCCTTAGTTCTCAAGAGGGGGACGGCCCATCACATCTCACATGGATGAACGTCTTTGCAAAAAATAATAATAATCACAGCTCGCTTCCGTAGACCACTAGAGGATCTAATAGGAGGGAAATGTCTTTGAGGCTCTTTCCCAGGGAATGGAGAGGGTTGCGTAGAGATAAGGAAGCTTTAAAGGTCTGCTGCTGAAAGGCGAGGGGTACATTTTTGCACGTAAGTGCTGTCAACCCACTTGTGGTGAAGCAGAGGTGGTTGTTTATTGCCTTTCTCTGCAGAGTCTTCCTTGGTGGTCTCCCATTGAAGACTTATGATGGCCCCAGCAAGGGGATTTCAAGGCAATTGAGGAGGAGAAGGAGGAGAGATTGGATTTATACCCCACCCTTCACTACTCAAAGGTGTCTCAGAGCGGCTTACAGACTCTTTTCCTTTCCCCTCCCCACAACGGACACCCTGTGAGGTAGATGGGGCTGAGAGAGCTCTTGACAGAAACTGTTCAAGAACAGCTGTGACAGAACTACAGCTTGCCCAAGGTCATCCAGCAGGTGGAAGCGGAGGAGTGGGGAATCAAACCCGGTTCTCCCAGATTAGAGTCCGCGCACTTAGCCACTACACCAAACTGGCTCCATCTAGTCCAGCATCCTGCCTTACACAGTGACCAACCTGTCCCTCTGGAGGGCCAACAGCAGGGCAGAGAGGCTGAGGTGTTCCCCTGAAAAGAACATCAGAAGAGCCCTGCAGGATCAGACCAGTGAGGGTCCTTCTAGTCCAGCCTCCTGTCTCACACAATGGCCAACCGGTTCCTCTAGAGAACATCAGAAGAGCCCAGATTAGAGTCCGCGCACTTAACCACTACACCAAACTGGCCTTCCTCTGCAGAGTCTTCCTTGGTGGTCTCCCACCAATTGCCTTGAAATCCCCTTGCCGGGGCCATCATAAGTCTTAAATGGAAGACTTATGATGGCCCCAGTAAGGGGATTTCAAGGCAACTGAGGAGGAGAAGGAGAAGGAGAAGGAGAAGGAGAAGGAGAAGGAGAAGGAGAGAGATTGGAGAGAAACCCTGCCTTTCACTACCTGAAAGAGACTCAGAGCAGCTTACAAACTCCTTTCCCTTCCCCTCCCCACAACAGACATCCTGTGAGGTCGGTGGGGCTGAGAGAGCTCTGAGAGAACTGCTCTTTCAAGAACACCTCTGACAGAACTATGGCTTGCCAAGGTCATCCGATTCTCCCAGATTAGATTCCATGCACTTAACCACTACACCAAACTGAATCATAGGTGGCTGGCCATTGCCTTCCTCTGCAGAGTCTTTTTTGGTGGTCTCCCATCCAAGACTTATGGCGACCCCAGCAAGGGGCTTTCAAGGCAAGGGAGAAGCAGAGGTGGTTGGCCATTGCCTTCCTCTGCAGAGTCTTCCTTGGTGGTCTCTCATCCAAGACTTATGACGACCCCAGCAAGGGGCTTTCAAGGCAAGAGAGAAGCAGAGGTGGTTGGCCATGGCCTTCCTCTGCAGAACCTCCTGTAATAATGGGGGATCTCCAATTCTCTCCTGGAAGTTGGTGACCCTAACCCAGCATTACTCTTTAACTGTTCATTTGTGAGAGAAAGGCATCTTCAAGGTTGCCAAGTGACCAGAAAAAAGGGCCTGGTCTGCTCTCGTGCTGCCAACAGGAACTCAGTTTGCCGAAAGGATCAGGGAAGAGCATCAAGGTCAGCGTCATCCCCTTCCCGAGTCTGCTGATTCAGGTATTTCTAAAGGCCGAGGAGCAGAAGGCAGCGAGAAACTTGGCAACGCTGCTCCGCACGCCTCCTCACAGTCTTGAGGGAGAAGGCTCGGGCTATCGCTTGGAGCCAAGTTGCTTTTCAGCATTCCTTGACAAGGCCGTGGCCTTCTCGACCTGTGGGACCAGCGCCGGTTTAGTCTGTTTGGAGATCTCGTTAACGGCGTAGCCTTCCGTGGGCCGACCGTCACTGTACAGGATGCGGAGGTGGCCAGAAGAATAGCTGAACTCTTTAAAGAGTCATGTTCTCCCTCCCACGCACAGAATACAGACGTAACAGGAGTTTTACATCGGGTTGCCAACCTCCAGGTGGATTCCCCAGAATTACAACCGATCTTCAGACTGCAACGATCAGTTCCCCTGGAGAAAATGGCTACTTTGGAGGGTGCGCTGTATGGCCTTCTACCCTGCTGAGGTCCTCTCCCGTCCCAAACCCCACCCTCCTCTGGCTTCAGTGTGGTGTAGTGGTTACAGGGGTGAATGCTAATCTGGGAGAACCGGGTTTGATTCCCCACTCCTCCATATGCAGCCAGTTGGTTGACCTTGGGTCCATCACTGTTGTCTCAGAGCACTCTCAGCCCCACCT
>NW_015185047.1:0-2570 GCF_001447785.1 Gekko japonicus
GGTAGGAGTAACAACAGAGAACTTGCCAACACTGTAAACCAAAAGGTCAAAGTCAAGACCCAACCTGAAAGAAAGTTTTGAGGAGAAAAATGTGTTAAACAATGCTAATTCACTTGCTTAAAACAGGGATTTCTAGGCTAAGGATAGACATGTGAGTCTGTTGCAGAAAAGGAAACTTGACTTTTAAAAAAAAAATCCAAGCCTGAATCAGTAATGGTGAAACCTGTGCTGATATAGTTATTTCACAGATTCACGTTTTAAAAAAAATCTTAAGAGACACACACATTATGCAGAGGTATGCATCAGAGACTGAGGAAGCTCGAGTTCCCTGATCCAAGTACACACGACTGGAGAATTTGGATTTTCCACCGCATTCTGTGGTTTGTGCTAGAACAAGGTTTGAGTCCAGTGGCACTTTTAAGAACAATAAAAGTTTGATTCAGGGTATAAGCTTTGCAGAAGTGGAAACTGGCCAGCTTACCGAGACATCTGAGCCCCTGGTGGTTATGTCAAAGCAACACGTACGCACACCCTCTTAGGAGGTGGTAAACATTTTAATCTGCTAGTTGTTTTGCTTTGTTTTTGGGTCTGTGTATCCAAGTACAGTCAATATACTTTTGACACAGTCCCTTTTCCCACCTTTGTGTTGTTTACCGGCTATGTGGTATTTTAAGATAGTTTAGTGTCTGTACCAAACACCTAATAAAAGTTGTGAGAAGAAATAAAAGACAGAATCACTTCTAGCACTGTTGATTTTGAAATAGAAAAAACAAAACACACTGCTGATCGGCACCACCAGTGTCCCAGAGAAGTCTATTGACCAAAGCCTCCTCTGGCAGCAACACTGCCAAAAGGTACACGGAGGCGCAGTATTGATTTTATTAAGTAGTATTGATTTTATTAAGCAGTATTGATTTTATTAAGTCCGAGACAAACAGAGGCCTGGCGGCAGAAACAAGCCACATGAGGGCCTTGAAAATCAAAACATTCTGCATGCAGGATGTCCAGTGGCTGTAATCATCTGTATTGCTCAGCCCACAATTCCCCAGTCTTTGTTGGCACTTTCCCTGGAGGGGAAAAGGAAGCTTGGATTTATCATTTAAAAAGGCCCCCTCATTGGTGGATGGAGGCATCGGACCTGTGGAATGATGCCTCCTTTCTGTTCCGTAGAACCCTTACAGCACGAGGAGGAGAAGGAAACCAGGGCCAGTTGTTAGACATCACAAAGTGGACAAGAAGATTAGATAGATTCATGGAGGAGAGGTCTATCAGTGCCTATTAGACATGGTGACTAAAGGGAACCTCCACATTCAGAGGCAGTCAACCTCTGCATCCCAGTTCCAGGATGCAACATCAGGGGAAGGCCTCTGCCTCTACGCCCTGTTGCTGGCCCTCCAGAGGAACTGGTTGGCCACTGTGTGAGGCTGGACTAGATGGACTATTGGTCTGATCCAGCAGCATTCTTATATTCCTAAGAGGAGAAAAAGGAGCAGGAGCAGTATAAGAGTACATTTGGAAAGTGTATTTCAGGAGACAGATTCACAGAGAGAAACAGCATGGACAGCTTCCAACCACCAATGAGAAAGTCCTTTCCCAGTCCAAAATCCATTTTCTCCATCTCTAGAGGAGGGTCCCCAGAACTCAAATAGCATTTTAAGCTGCTGGGACAGCGTTAGCAGATACTGTAAACAGATACTGTAAACAGTTGCAGCAATGATTCAGGCACCTACTGGTTCATGCCTGTGATATCAACAGAAGAGTGAAAAGCCCCCACTCATTCTCTCACACCAGCCAGTCCAACAAATCTCTCCCCCAACACCAATTTTTGTCCTCTCCTTATAAGGCTGTATGCCAAAGGTATCATACTGTACAGTGCATGGGGGCAGGGAGGAACTTTATTAGACGGGACGAGAGATCACTCTTGACCTTTTTATTTGTATGTGAAAATGTTCATTTCCCTCCCTCTGCAGAAAGACAATATTTTCTTACCTTCCTTCATCAATGAAGTCTACCACAAGGGTGCTAAGAATGAAGAGGATGAGGATGGCAATAAACATGTGGTAGATGGTTCGGATGTGGTCCACTTCAAACAGCTCACTGTTGAAGAAGTTCAAGGGAATAAGATGCACATTAGGACATTCAGGATGGGATACAAAATTGGGGAGGGGACATGGCTCAGTGGAAGAGTATGTACTTGGCATGCAGAAGGTGCCAGGTTCAGTCCCCGGCATCTCCAGTTGAAAAGGGCCAGACAGTAGGTGATGTGAAAGAACTTCGCCTGAGACCCTGGAGAGCTGTTGCTAATCAGAGGAGACAGTACTGACCTTGACAGACCAAGGGTTTGATTCAGTATAAGGCACCTTTATGTGTTCGTGTTTGTTCCTACCTTTGTCATCCTCCAAGTGTTGATCCAAGTCCAGGAACCTCAAGAGATAAAGCCTAAACATTGCATTCGTCTGTCAGGAGGATTTGCACTGTCACTCCCTCCAAGGCTTACATTTCACCTTCCTTGTAATATGGGATTGCTTTCTTTTGATGCAGAATTCCCAAGAAAATCCAATTATCTGAAA
>NW_015185048.1:0-2665 GCF_001447785.1 Gekko japonicus
CGCAATCTCGCAGCCACCGGAAACTCCCTGAGCAGAGTGATTTAATGAACAAAAAGTACCTTTCATGGGCTTAGGGATCCCAAGTTCCAGTGAATCCATGTCCTTTCTCTACACCGACAGAAAGGATAGGGAGCTCAGAACCTATTCTTGATCTCTTCCCCACACAAAAATTTTTGAGACAACGTATCCTCTGAACAGGTCCCAGAAAATCCTCCGCTTTAGAACTTGGACAGCCACTCCTACACAAGAGTAATGGACAGTCAGGAGTTAGAGGGTTGGGCTGGGCTGGGATCGGAGAGACCGGAGTCTAAACCAGTTCAAACAACTAAAGAAATTCAAACAAATAAGACCGGAGTCTAAACCAATTCAAACAAATAAAAAAAAATCAAACAAATAAGATCGGAGAAACCGGAGTCTAAATCAATTCAAACAATTAAAAAAAAAAATCTCCCCTCAACCACAAAGTTCACCGGATGACCTTGAATCAGTAACTATCTAATCCACGGCACATGGCTGTTTTGAGAACAAAATGGAAGGCAGAATCCATAATTGTATTTATTGTATGTTTTATGATGTTACCCACCCTGAGGCCGCTTGCTGGATGGGCGGCCTTCAGGGAAGGGGAAGGATAAAAACACAAACAAACAGAATGAACCGTTGGTCTAATTCAGGAGACCAGAACACAGGCCAAGCCCTTACCTTTCTCCCAAGTGGAACAGCGACATTTTTATTTGTACTGGATTTCCATACCGTGGGTTAAAGTGATTTTTAAAAATTTGTACTGGGTTTCCATATCTTGGGCTAAAATGATGCAAGGTGAGAAAGAAAACCAACACACGAGTTTCCAAGGTTGTGTCAAACCTTTCCGAGTCTTCCTCTGATTTCAGAACACGCCCAGCCACACCATCATAGAGCTGCAGTGATAAGGAATAACTCTTTATCTGTTGATTTTCTCCATTCCTGGCAGCTGTTATAGGGACCCGCATATCTGAGGGACCACCTCCTCCCATATGCGCCCCGAAGAGCGCTACACACTATGGATCAACATCTCCTGGTTGTCCCCAGCCCAAAGGACGTCCGTTTTACCTCAACCAGTGCCAGGGCCTTTTTCTGCCCTGGCCCCCTGCCTGCTGGGACACTCTCCCAGTCGAGATTAGGGCCCTGCGGGATCTTCTTCAATTCCGCAGGGCCTGTAAGATGGAGCTGTTCCGCCAGGCCTTCAGCTGAGGAAGCAGACGTCTCTATATGGCCTTCCCTGAGGTGGTTGTCACCCATCCACTTAGCAACACAAATAATATGCCAGGGAACCCCCACAGCCAGCTGATGTGTTAGAAGTGTGACTGTGTTTTAATGTTTCTTAATTTAAGGCCCTGTTCATACGAGGCGTTTTGGGCCGGGAGGAGGACGGAACGGGGGCGGAGCAAACGGGCGCGATCCCACGGCAACATCTGGGAATTGTTGCCTGCACGTCCCTGATCCGTCCCTACCGCCGAAAACGCGCACTAAAAAAGTAGTAGAGCGCCTCAAGCCAGGCCGTGGGATCGGCCGGCGCATCCTTGCACCAGTGCATCCCGGCCCCCGGCTGTACTGCGCATGCTCGGGCATGCACAGTTCGGCAGACTCCCCCTCCCATCCGACTCTTCCTCCCCGGCATCTGATCATGCCGGGGTGCAACGCGCCGCGGCTCGGGGGATCCGTGAGATCCCGCCGCGCCATCTCAACTTTGCTGCGGCTTACATTTGCCGCAGTTCGACCGTCGTTTTCCCTGCCATGTGGGGCTGCGGTGGCTCAGAGGTTAAGACACCGAGCTGCAGACCGGAAGGTCTGTAGTTTGGCAGTTCGAGACCCGAGTGCCGTATGACAGAGTGAGCTCCCATCTCTGGTCCCAGGTCCTGCCAACCTAGCAGTTCAAAAGCAAGAAATTGCAAGTAGATAAATAGGTACCACTTCAGTAACCATTAGTAGCTCTATTCAATGTGATAGCAATGCTCTTCTAACAAAGGTTCTTTTTTTTCTGTGGAGGGTGGGCTAAAATTATCATAGTCTGTCTGAGAAGATGAAGGTTGCTACAGCCCAGGGGTCATTCCGTAGAAAAAGAGGTGCAGGAGCTTATTAGCGTAACTTATTTGCATAGGCCACACCCCCTGACATTACCAGAAGTTTGTCAGAAGGCAACACCTACCACTCAGGCTGAGGTCTGTCTCATTAACCTGATTATTTTGTTTTTAGAAACTGAAGATGCTAGGGACTGAACACGGAGCCTCCGCCATGCCAAGCAGATGCTCTGCCACAAAGCCACTGTCCCTGTTTGATGAGGCCGGAGAAGACCCAAATCCATCTGAAAAAGAAGAGGAAAGAGAGAAGAGACTGGATTTATACCCCACCCTTCACTACCCGAAGGAGTCTCAGAGTGGCTTACGATCCCTTCCCCTCCCTACAACAGACACCCTGTGAGGTAGGCGGGACTGAGAGAGCTCTTTCGAGAACTGCCCTTGAGAGAACAGCTCCAAAAGAACTTATGACTGACCCAAGGTCATCCAGCAGCTGCACGTGGAGGAGTGGGGAATCAAACCCGGTTCTCCCAGATTAGAGTCCGCGCTCCTAACCATTACACCCAACTGGCACCCTGAGAACACTGTATGCATGTGTTAAGTGCCAGCAAGTC
>NW_015185049.1:0-2572 GCF_001447785.1 Gekko japonicus
TAAGTCCCTGATTGCCTGTCTGACTTCACGAGGAGTGATTGGGTTGCTTTTAAAGAAGTTGTCAACTACAGAAGGATTATCTATCGTTGTACTGTAGAGATTTTTGTAAAAATCTTTAAACACATTAGATATCGATTTAGAATCATGGAACATAGTTCCCTTAGTGTCTTTTATTTCTGTAATGATCTTTGATTGTTGTTGTTGCTTTAGACGTTTGCTTAGAAATTTTAGCGATTTTGGCGTGCAAAACCATCCTCTTTGCTTTAAGTATAAAATGTTCTTTTGAATTTGGTTCATCTCCAGAATCTCTAGTTTCTTCCGCTCTTTTAATAATTTTGAGTATGTAGTTTTATCCCCATGTTGTTTATGTTTGATTTCTAGCAGTTTAATGTTGTTTTGTAGCTCTAAACTGGCTTTCTGTTTTTGTTTTTTCAGATAAGAGGATGTGGAGATTAAATGCCCTCTGATGACAGGTTTCATTGCATCCCAAATCATATTTGCGGAAGTCTCCTCATTTGAGTTTTCTGCAAAGTAATTCTTGATTAATTGTTCTGTTTCAGTTACTACTGTTTCATTTAATAGTAAAGAGCTATTTAGTGACCATGTTGGTCTTGTAGTTTGTTCACAGTTTATGTTTAATTCACAATCAACCCAGCAGTGGTCTGACCATAATTGAGTGCCAATGTCCGCTGAGTAAGATTGAGTTACTAGTGATGCATTAACCAATATAAAATCAATTCGTGAGTAGGAATTATGACAGTTAGAGTAAAATGTGTAATCCCTTTCTGTGGGATGAAGGTGTCTCCATATATCAATTAGATTGTGTGTAGCCAGTATATTTGCTAGTTTTTTGTTTGGACTTCTCTTGTCCAGCTTATTGTGATGGAATGAGGATCTGTCTAAGCTCGGGTCTATAGTAGTATTGAAGTCTCCTCCTATGATCAAGTCACCTATTTTAAAATTATCTAATGTTTGTAGAGTTTGCTCTAGGAATTCTAATTGGCCTGAGTTCGGGGCGTACACAGCAGCCAGAGTCACTGGTACGCTATTTAGAATACCTTGGACAAAAATGTATCTTCCGTTCGGATCAGCTAATGTTTTTTGAGGTACAAATTTTACCCTGCTAGCTATCAGTATGGCTGTGCCTCGGGATTTGGTCGTACCCCCCGCCATGAATTGAGATTGAAATTTTTTAGTTTTGAACAGTGGGGTTTTGTCATCTCTGACATGGGTCTCCTGTAAAAAAAGAATATCCGGATTAAGTTTAATAATTTGACTCTGAATTCGCTTATGCTTGACGACGTTGTTCAAGCCCTTCACGTTGTATGAGACAGTTTTGATTGTAGAAGGCATTGTACACCTTACTTCTTTTGGCTACGTTGAAAACAAAATTGTAAAGTTATTACAAGGTAGATAGTATATTTGTGTGTGGCAATATGCTAGAATTACAATCTTAAGGGTCAGTGGAAACTATACAATATTGTGTAAAAGATTGTGATTGTGCTGTTACAATATTAAAGAAGGCTTTTCCTTATACCTGTGTTGAGCCTGTATAATCTTACAGTATAAGATTGTTGTTTCTACTCCTTAGAGCACTATTTCCAAATGTGTCTTCTATTTCTGTCTTGGGGTGTGATATAGGACTAGGTAGTTTGTAGTGATTATGAACTAAATGATCTAGATTTTTCCCCAAGTTGTATGTCTAATTTTTTTCCCTGCTTTATTTTTCCTTGAGAGATAGGATTTTCTTTTATGGATAAATTCTATAAATGCTAGTACTGGAGTATCTTGTGGTGCACAAGTTGATTCTAGTTAATTAGTTGCGTTAAAAAAGTTGAATTAATTAATTTTGATACACCTGATACACTATCACTGTGGAATAATAAAAGTTGATTATATTAGTAACAATATAATTAGGTATTAATTAATTATGTCGACCACTTATACAAATGCAATTAATTCTGTCTGTAACTGTTAAAAACTGTAAAATGCAGGTAAAAACGCAATTAAGTCTGTCTGTAGCTGTTAAAAACTGTAAAATGCAGGTTAAAAAAAAAGTCACCAAATGTACAATAAAACACAATATAAATACTATGAGAACTCTAAAGCTTCTGCAAAGTTTACTTTTGCAGAAGGCTGGAGGCTGCTATCTAATTACAGTCCCCCAGCAAATTAGGGTTAGAGTTCTTAAAAAGTCGGACGAGTTGGCTGAGCCTGCGGTTTCCCCTCCCCCTCTTCCCCCCTCTACAGTCAGTATAAACATGTTCTAACGATAACATTCTACTAATTCGGCTTATAATTTTTTAAAAACCAGGCACTTTATTAGTACAAATTCCGATGAAGGTCTTCAGCTGTGAACGAAAATTTTATGCCCTTGGGAGTTTAACATTTAATTAGGCAGAACAACGTTCAAACTTTTACGTGAGTTAAATGGGTCGTAAAAAAATGGTGCTTGCTGGCGAACAACACAGAGCAGTCAAAATGGTTGCGGAGAAAAGATAACTGAGGCGATATTTTGCACAGTTCTGTGGAGATTTTTATGTTTCTTCGTCACAACGATCCGGCGATCCCG
>NW_015185050.1:0-2559 GCF_001447785.1 Gekko japonicus
AAGAGGAGGAAGAGGTATTGCCAAAAGGAGGAAGTAGATATAATACCAGTGATAGGAGCAATGCCAAGGAGAAGGTCAAGGGGGCACATCCTTCAGAAACATGTGCCACTGTAGCAGGACTGTGGATATTGCTTGAAGGAAAGTGACCTTGGTAGTATGGAAGCATTTCTTAAAGGTGATTTGGCACTCAAAGTTGGCAAAGGTATGGATGGGGAAGGAGAGAAAAAATAGAATGGGGATGTTGCCATCTTGGCTTAACATCTGTGGCACTGTGAGAAATTATAGACTCTTTGTACGCAGCTTGCTGCCAAATGAATTTTCAGACTTAGTTTTGCCCACTTGCTTTCTCCCCTGGAGCCATAATTGTCATTTTAACAAACAAAAATTAATAGCAAAGTTCATAATGTTAGGATACCTGAAGTCTTCAGTCAGAAGATTTATTATCAAAATCAAGACTCTCACTTTTCATGTAAATCAGTTTAAGTAATCACCATAACTGAAGTTCAATGAGAAAGTGACCACCACAGTTCTCTAATACAGATTATTTTCTTTCCCCAGACTTCCCTTGTCTGCCCAGGGAATTAACTCCTTTACTGTGCCTCGCTGTGCCTACTTACTCAGCCAGCCAACATCAGCCTCCAGTTTCCATTGCGGTTGGCCATGCATAGGACGTTCAGGCTGTTACAATGTTCTCTCCTGCCTTGTGTTTAGAGTTTAATTTGAACCAAAGTTCTCGGGGTTAGCAGCAGAATTTATTTTTATTGATAGGATTCAGCCCTGGAACATCTAAACAATAAAAGAGAAGGGAACATGCGGAGTACCCTTAAACTGGGGGCTAAAGAGGGACCTTCCAGCTCAGTCATAAATTTTAAGGAGTACGAAGCTCCCGGCAACGCCGCTGGTTGCCAGGGGCTGCTTTGCCGCCCTGAGGAAGCCTGGCAGCAACAGCCACGATGCCTTGCATCATGATGTGGGCAGGGGGCAGAGCCGGCTTAGATAAACTGCCAGGCTCCGCTCCCGCCAGATGACAGTTGCTCCGACGTGCTCGAGCTGTAACAGCTCCAAGCACGTTGGGGTAGTTGATTTGGCCTACCTTTTCAAGGCGTTTTCCCGGGAGTCGAGTACAGTGAAGATGCAGCAGCGCGAGGGCGTGCCTGGGAAGGACAGTCCTCAGGCGGTAGAGCTCCTGTCGGGGCCGTGTCGGCGCATTTGGGCCGCATAGCAACTGAGGTGTGGGACCATTGGGCCTGCGAGAAGCAGTGGCCATGGTGGCGCTGCGCCAGGCCGCGTGAGTGACTGGAGAGTTGGGGGCAGCCTGATCCTCAGGGCCACGTCGATGGCCTTCCTCTCAGTGGCAGCTGCATTGGAAGCGGCGGCAGGGCCCCAGTCAAAAACGCATCATTTTCAGGAGGCCTCGTTTGTGTCCGGGGGTGTCCGCACCGTCAGCATCGGGCCGAATCAGGGCCGCAGTGGCTGGTGGCAAAGCGCGGCAACAGGGCAGCTATCACTAGCTGCTCCAACGAGTACAAAACAAAACACCACCCCACATACCTGTATAAGGACTAGCCCTCCCCCCCTTTCAGGTTGGGAGGGATCTTTAACGGCCTGGGGTGAAGTGGACTTATTTTTCGTTTTGTGGCTGCAGTTGGTGAGGCTGCTTCATTGCCACCACACCCTCAAGTTGTCCCTAGTTTCAGGGGGGGCCCCTTCAGTGTTAGGGAGTTAGGGGATCTGTGGGGAAGCTTTTGTATATTTGGTCCAATCCTGTCTGGGAGCACTTAGGATAGTTTAAGAGGGAGGGGGTAGGTACATTGGCTTTGGAAGGCCATCCCCCCCCCACCCCCGGGGCCTCTTAGGAGGACAATTTGGGTGGCCATTTTACTTACCTATGGAAGTGGCCATTTTAGGTTGCTATAAAAGGGCGGCCATTTTAATTATCTTGCTCAGCGGCCATTTTAGGTGAGGATCAGGGTGCACTGAACCCATACAGTGCTGTGTGTGATATCTTGCCCTCACTGGTTCAGAGTTTAGATATATTTTTTACTTGCACCCCCCCCTCATTATCCACCTTCTCCATTGCTTGGCCCTAGGCACATAAGGTGCTGAGGCTTAGGCACATAAGGTGCTGAGGCTTTGGGCTGCAGAACTGCTTGTTAGTGGGTAGAAATACTCATGGGGCCTTTGGTCTTGGAAGGGGCCAACAGTGGGTACGGCTGTTTGGCTGCCCCCCCCCCCACCTTGTTATTCTACCCTCCCAGTATTACTTTTTAAATTTAACACATCTCTTCCCCCCACCTGTTGGTCAAGTCAGCCTAGAGGGATTTAGGCATTTTGGATGCCTTCTTTCTCAGTGGCGGCTTCTGTGGCTTGCTGTGGGGGGGGGGGGTGTTTTGAGGACTGTTCCTGGAGGCCATTTTAGGTCTGGTTCCTTTTGAAAAGAGGGCACATGAGATGGCAGCCATTTTAGAACCTGTTCCAGTGGCCAATTTAAGACTGTATCTGTGAGAGCTGTTTGCTAGTAGTGCTATATGTGGTGAATTAATTAATTCTTCATCCACT
>NW_015185051.1:0-2543 GCF_001447785.1 Gekko japonicus
CAAAACTTGCTGGATCACAGTCACAGCCTTGAGTCTGACCACCAGGCAGCACCTCTGGAAACCACACGGCACAGTAATAATCTGCCGCATCTTCAGCCTGGGCACTAGTGATGGTTATACAGCCCATGTTGCCATAGGTGGAGTTGGCCAACCAAGCTGGTACTTTCTCCACAGCTGCCACAAAGGAATACAAAGTGAGGAGCCTACCCAGGACTTTGTTGTTACCAGAAAGTTGTATGGATTACTACTGGAAAAGCACGAGAGTGATGGTATTTGTTCAGGAGGCACAGACTCTGAGAGAGGCTGAGTAAAGGTTAAGTTTGAACTTTGCAAAAAAAAATTTTTTAAGATTTGGATTTATTTGCTGTGCTCTGAATCACCACAAAAGTGCTATTTTCTTGATGTGAATATACAACACAAATGTGTTTTCCATGGCCTATGCAGAGTTATTTGTCCACATGAACTGAGAAGTGCAAGGAGAAACAGGTCCCAGGCCATGATCAGAGTTACGAGGAGTCTGAAATTGTAAGGCAAAAGGGAATTGTTCCTAGCTGGGAACTGAACAGGAACTGAAGAAGAGTCCCTTCATGCGAATGTCTCAATAGTCATTTCATTCCATGGTATGGTTTCCATCCTTAGTATGCTTAGATTGTAGATGTGAAAGCTAAGCTGAAACCCCCACTCCTCTGGGAATCTCCTTGGTTAACCTTGATAAATGCACACACTCTGTGCCTAACCTGCTTCACAGGGTTGTTGTAATTCTGAAATGGTGCTGAGATGAGGCGAATTCCCATCCAGGTGATGAGAGTGGTGAGAAAGGGTCAGGCAGTGACGGGAGGGTAAGAGAAAAGAGAAAGATAACTGGGGGATGCTGTAACCAAACCGCTAAACCAATTCTGATTCATGCCAAGCTGGTATGTGTGAAGTCTCCTGAAAGCAAAACAAATAGCAACATTTCACACATTAAACTGAGAGGCTGGCCTGGACAAGAGTCATCGAGTGAATTTTAGGCACGGTATCTCAGTGGAGTTTGAGTGGCATCTCTTGCAACCACACTTTTCAGGATCCTGCCAGAGCTTCTTTGCTCACTTTTCCCTTTTTAGAGGGACCTCATACTCAGCTCATGATGCCCTCTAATGTGGACTGTGTGGCCAGGTCTGGATTTGGACGTGGCTATTGGAAGGATGTTGGTGCCTAGGAGGAGGAATCTGGATCAGGAGGGCTTTCTCTCCCTATGAGGAAATTCTATGATTAAAGCCACTCCAGCCACAGACCACTTGATAGTTATGCTCGGTTCCCCACTCTGAGGAAAAAGAGAGAAGCTTTTTGTCTCAGTTCCTCATCAAGTTTTACCGCTGTGGAACATCCTACCACTGGTATACCACATGCAACAGTAATAATCAGCCTCATCTTCCGGCTGGGTGTTCGTGATGGTTAAAGAGCCAACATTCCCAGAAGCAGTGGCAGTGAACCTGTCCGGGACTCCATCTCCCCTGCTACCACCTACACACTGTATGAGGCGGGGGCTCTGTCCAGATCTCTGTTGAATCCAGCAGAAGCCATTTTTGTCACTGCTGACAGTGCAGGAGAGTTTAACTGTTTGTCCAGGAGCAACAGACTGTGAGGGAGGCTGTGTCAAAGCAGGCTGTGAACTGGCACCTTTATGGAAATGCAAAAAGCATAAGTTCACATACAACAGCATTGTATGTTTATTGTAAAAGTAAAATTGGAATAGCTTCGCTCTAAAGCAATGTAAAAGGGATTCTTTGTACCCTTACCTGACCAGTAACTGAGAATGGTGAGAAGAAACAGGGCCCAGGCCATGATGACAGTCAAGTGTGAGTATGAATGTGTGAGGGAAGAATATAACTAGCTGGGACCTTCCCCTTCTTTCTTAAAACCTCCCTAAGGACTGAGGAACAGCCCTGGCATGCAAATACCTTCATACCCATCACATTTAATAGAAACAGCCCCCTTCCAATAAGGAGATGTTGTCATCCTAGTCAGACCAATGGGACACCTGCAAATTTGCATGACATTTCTGCCTTAATACCTGTGCATAGATGGTTCCTTGATTTGTCAAGCATGGCTTTTTACCCCTCACCAGTTGCTTTATATCCAGGTTCAGAATTAACTGGGGAAGAGAGACTATAAAAACTGGGTTCAATCACTATCTCAATGGCCCATTCTGGAGTTACACACAGTTATATCCCTATGGTCTATAAGTCACCATCTTGCCATCATGTAGTTTAAACGAGGTTTTAGTTTTTAACTTAAATTATATGGATTTTTAAAAATATGTCTTGCCAACTTGTGAGGGAGAGTGGGATAAAAATGCCATAAATAAAGAACTGTATAAATAATTGAGGTCCTGGTTAGGCTTGCCAAGTCCCCCCGGGGGGCGGGGAAACCCTCGCCCCAGAGGCCCATTCCCTGTTGGCAGCGGATCGGGCCACAGGGAGAACCCCACCCCCAAAGCACACGACGTGCACATCACCCAGAAATGCCATAAATTGTGAGCAAACAATTTTGGCTACTGCATA
>NW_015185052.1:0-2520 GCF_001447785.1 Gekko japonicus
CCGTCTGGCAGGTCCGCATCAAGGTTACCAGGAGCGGGGGTGTTCTCCGAAGCTGGGAGCAGGCGCTGTCTCAGCTGCTTGACATACCACCACAGGACCTGGCTGTCCTCTATGGAAACCTCGTAGGACATGGAACCGGTGGCACATAGTATTCGGCCAGCTAGCCATAGGGAGCCTTGACCATAGTTCCGGATATATATTGCGTCCTCCGGAAAGAACCCGTGGGGCGCCTCCCTCTGCTTGGACAGACTGCGCAACTCCGGGGCCCTGTCAGGGTGTAGTCGGTCCAAGAGAATTGCGGGCCACTGGCCCATCAGGAGTTCTGCTGGACATCGGCCATTGACCAGGTTGGGAGCAATGTTCCCTCTAAGCTGCAGAGCCTTGTGAGCAAAAATGCTACTTTGTGAGCTACCGGCATTGAAGTTGTGAGCGGGCAATTTGACTACTGCATAAATTAGTTTGCTCTGGAACCCATCCTTCCTGAGCAAACACAAAAATGTGTGAGCCGGAGGCTAAAAACCTGTGAGCCAGCTCACACCAACTCAGCTTAGAGGGAACACTGGTTGTGAGTGGTCTGCTGCGCCAAGAGGAAACAGGCCAGACGGAACTCCCAGTCCCCCTCCGTCAGGCGGCTCCTTTAGCAGTGCGCACCATCCGTTCCACCTGTCCATTGGTGGCAAGGTGGGGCAGACCTCACGTGTCTAATCAGGTTGCTGCAGAGGAACTCCTGGAACTCTATGGATGTGAATGCCGACCTGTTGCCTGAGACGATGGTGTCTGGCAGCCCGTGGGTCGCGAAGATCTGACTCAGGGCCCAGATGGTGGCCTTGGAGGAGGTGGCGGAGCCAGGGCTGATCTCCAGCCACTTCGAGTAGGAGTCGGCCGTTACCAGAAATAGCAGTCTGTGGAACGGTCCGGCGAAATCGATGTGGAGCCTTGACTATGGCATCCTGGTGGACTCCCAAGTTTGTGTGGGTGCGCTCGGTGGAGATGGCTGGGCGGCTTGGCATGTTTGGCAGCGCTTCATCCAAGCCTCCACTTCCGCATCAATTCCCAGCCACCGTACGTAACTCCTGGCCAGGGCCTTCATGAGGACTATCCCTAGGTGGGCTTCATGTAGGGCCTTTAGGACATGATCAAGGAGGGCGCTGGGAACAACCATAGCAAGCATCCCTTATGGGTGAACAACTCATCCAGGTGTGTTGTGTAGGCCACAAACTCAGGGCCTGCTGCAGCCATGGGCCACCCCCTCATCCAGAACTCGGGAGAGGATCAGGTCCCTGGCCGAGCAGTGAGCAATGTCCCTGGCCTGAAGGGGAGACGCTGGGAGGTCCTCGACTTGCAGAACGTGGTGTGCCGGCATTGGGTCGGCCTCGACTGATGGCAGGAGTAGGTGGCTAAGGGAGTCAGCATGACCCATAGCCTTCCCGGGGTGGGAGTAATTGTAGCCGGACAAAAAAAATGGACCACCAGAGGACCCGTGGTAAGAGGACCTGCGGCATCTGATGGTCCACAGTGAAGAGGCCGAGAAGCAGGCGATGGTCTGTGGCGATGGTGAAGGGCCGGCTGTAGATGAAGTCATGGAACTTCTTAACACCCACCACTATAGACCCTTGTGGTCGATCTGGGCATAGATCCTCTCTGCCGTTGACAGTGTCCTGGAGTAGTACGCGATGGGCACCTCCCGCCTGTCCGGGAACTGGTGGGCCAACACAGTGCCGATGCCTTAGGGGGAAGCGTCGCAGGCCAGAACCACTGGCAAGGATTCATCAAAATGTGCCAGGACTTTATTAGAGATTAGCAGTGCTTTGACCCCCTTGAAAGCGGCGGCCGGGGGGGGCAAGTCCAAGGGGCTTACTTATCCAGGAGGCGATGCAAGGGCTCAGCTACTGCCACCTTGTGGGGAAGGAAGGCGTGGTAGAAGTTCAAAAGGCCCAGGAACGCCTGGAGTTCCACCTTGGATTGGAGCAGGGGAGCCTCCACTATGGCCTTTATTTTGTCCCGGGCCGGATGGAGGCCGTCCGCGTTGATGGTGAAGCCTAGGAAATCTACAGAGAGAACCCCCAGCAGGCACTTTTCCCGCTTCACTTTCAGCCCAGCCTCGTTGAAGCGGCGGAGAACGATGCGCACTCTGGAGGTGAACTCATCTGGCGTAGCCGTGGCAATCAGCACATCATCGAAGAATGGCGTGATGCCCGAGATCCCTTTCAACAGAGAGTCCATCATATGTTGAAATAGCCCCGGGGCCATGCTTACCCCAAACTGCAGTCTCTTTACTTTAAAAGCCCCCCTATGAGTCACTATAGTTTGCACAACGGCGGTCACCTCATCCACCGGGAGTTGCTGGTATGCCTGGGCAAGATTGAGTTTGCCAAAGATCTTTGCCCCCGCCAAGGTGGCTAGCACGTGGCTAACAACTGGGACTGGATAAGCGTGGTACTGAAGTGCTTTATTGAACATGCACTTGTAATCCACGCAGATGTGGACGTCTCCGTTTGGCTTAACTGGGGTGACTATGGG
>NW_015185053.1:0-2524 GCF_001447785.1 Gekko japonicus
TTTCATGGTTTTCATGCCTGATCTCTTTTTACGCCGACAGGTTTCTAAGGACACTTTTATGCCGAGCTTTTTTAAAGGATGCTTTCAAAGATCATCACCCTAAGTGTCATCCAGTGTTGTTTTAATTGTTGCTACTTGGTTATCCTGTTTGTGCTTGGTTTACAAATATAGATTTTATATAATTTCGAATAATGTTTTACCGGGCTGTAGCTTGTAATTTTGTCTGCTAATGACGGCACGTTTCTCCAGCACGAGAAACCCTCCTTCCGGTGCAAAACGGGATGACCCAAGAGTGTCCCTGTTTTCACATGGACCTGCCTTCTACTGAATCAGACCCTTGGTCCATCTGGGCCAGTATTGTCTACTCAGACTGGCAGTGGCTCTCCAGGGTCTCAAGTCAGAGCTCTTTCACATCACCTAACAGAGTTCGCTCTAAGCTGAGTTAGTGTGAGCTGGCTCACCGTTTTTTAGCTTCCAGCTCACAGATTTTTGTCTTCGCTCAGGAAGGATGGCTCTGGAGCAAACTAATTGATGCAGTCGCCAAATGGCTCGCTCAAAACTTTCATGCCAGCAGCTCACAAATTAGGATTTTTGCTCACAGGACTCCACAGGTTAGATGGAGCATTGCCTGTGACCTGATCCCTTTTAACTGGAGATGCCGGGGACTGAACCTGGGACCTTCTGCATGCAGAGCAGAGGCTTTCCCACTGAGCTACAGCCTTTACTCAGGGTTAGGGTCAGGGTTAGGGTTACGGTCAGGGTTAGGGTTACGGTCAGGGTTAGGGTCAGGGTTACGGTCAGGGTCAGGATCGAAAGCAGAGAGGCCCTCAGTCCTCAACTGTTGGCTCAAAAACGATCTCTGCAAGGCTTGAGTGACATGATAGGTGGGACTGGGGAAAGCACTAATGATGCCAAGAGACCAAAGTTGCTGCCTTCAGCAAATTCTACTGGCCAGGAATCCGAAGATGATGATTCAGATGACAGCGATTTTGAGAGAGTTGAGAGCGATAATGATGTCAGTGATGAAACGAGTAGTGATGATGGTGAAGATGACGACGATGAAGTTGGCAGTGATTCCTCAAGAAGCAATAATGGAGACTAATAATGGAGACCCTAATCCTAACCCTAACCCTTAACCCTAAACCTAACCCTAACCCAAATCCCCCCCCCAGGCCTCTCTCCCACCAGGACCTCTATGTTGGCAACTGCCACACAAGAAACCCCATAGTGTAAAAGCACGAGAGATGGCAGAGAGATCTGCAGGGATCCAGTAGAGAGGCAGTGTGGTACAGCCGGGTGATGTGAAAGACCTTTCTCTGCCTGAGACCCTGGAGAGCTGCTGCCAGTCTGAGTAGGCAATACTGGCGATGAGGGACCAAGGGTCTGATCCAGTATCAGGCAGCTTCATATGTGTTCACGGCCAAACTGCACCCCTGCAATCAGTGGGACCTTCCATTGTGTAGCTGACCAGCAAAGCCAGTCCCTCCACAGCAGGCCATCCTAGGACACACGCACCGGTACACCCAAAAGCACCAGGCAGAGCACGGGAAGTGCCGATCGTGTTTTCAATAACCGGATTTGGGGTGGTGCAGGAATGTGAACATTCAGCCAAAGCATCTGAGCGCATGACTGCTGTTGACATAATGCGCCTGACTTGGGCTGCGAAGCTCCGGCTGAATCCGCATATGTGCAGCCATGCATGAAGCTGCCCTGCGTGCGCACGCATGCGCTCCTGTGGCTGCCCATGCTTTCCGAAGCGTGCCACGCTGCGGGGCAGGACTCGCATCCCCGGGAGAGCCCTCAAACGCACACATGGGGCACAGCTATGGTTCTCCTCCGAGCCTCCTTTGGAGGTCCCACGGACCGGCTGTCGCACAAAGGGACACGTCTCGCTGCATGGATTCACCTCCACTGACAAATGTCCTGCAACACGAGGGAAGCTATTACGCGAACAGATTGCGGGAATAAAATATTAAACTTCCACTTATCCATCTCTTTAATGTGCTGTAGCTCTAATGGCAGCTTTCAGCCTCTGCTCGGAGCAAATCGGCGTGGAGACCGAGGCAGCCATGCATGTGCCTTCTCAGGGCGGTGAGATAATCTGTGAGGTGGAAGAGCACTGCGGAAAACAGCCGATGTGGATTCGCGCACACGGCCCCGTGGGAGGGCAAGGATCTCAGAAGGTTCTCTCTGGCCTGGGGCGCTGCACAAATGATACTTCTGTTTTGTTTTTGGAAACGTGAAGGCAATATAATTGGGGGGGGATCATTTCCTCATTAAGTATACATTAACAGTTCCTCAAATATCCATGGATTTCAGATTTAGGTTGGTCACGTGTTGGTCTGAAGCAGCAGAAAAAGAGTTCGAGTCCAGTGGCACCTTTAAAACCGATGAAGTTTAATTCTGGGCTTAAGCTTTCGTGCACACACACTCTTCATCAGATATATTGAAAAAGAAGTTGTCAGTCCAAACATATAGGTAAGAAGGGTACATCAGCCCATCAATCTCTGATTTTGATATATAT
>NW_015185054.1:0-2562 GCF_001447785.1 Gekko japonicus
GGAAGATCTACAACAACTATTGAATTTAATTTACGAGATTCTTCATCGGTGGGAGCTTGGTTTGTTTAATTCAGTGGTGGATGGTACTGGGCTTTGTGCCCAGACATGTTATCACTACTGATCAATAGGAGGAATAGACATTGGCTTAATGAGTCAGCTGTGTAACTTAATTTGACTGACGCAGATAAGAAGCTGAGTCCCTCCTACTCTGCTGCTCGCTCTGAGACCTACCAGGATAGCCAAGAGGCAGTACACAACAGTGACTTGGCTTTTTCTCCTTGCATTTGGGAGGCACCAAAAGTACCCTAGCCATACTTTGACGTGGTCCAATCTAGAATTCCCCCTCTCCACATTGCCGAGCACATAGCGTACCCATAGAATAGATGATAGAATAGATAATTACTAGCCAAGTATATGCAGTATATGCGGTGGCTCAAGTGGTGAAGACGCGGAACTGCAGGCTGTGGAAGGTCAGTAGTTCAGCAGTTCGAGACCTGAGTTGCCGCTCCCGTCTCTAGTTCCAGCTCCTGCCAACCTAGCCGTTCGAAAGCAAGAAATTGCAAGTAGATAAATAGGTACCACTTCAGTGGGAAGGTAACAGCGTTCCATGCACCTTGGTGTTTAGTCATGCCGGCCACATGACCACGGAAACGTCTTCGGACAGCGCTGGCTCTTCGGCTTGGAAACGGAGATGAGCACCGCAACCCTAGAGTCGGACTCGACTAGCTTTCGAGCAAGGGAACCTTTATCTTTACTATATGCAGTCTAATGCACGAGACACAAGTGATACTGAGTTATAATTCCATAACATAATGTTTTCACTGTAATATTTGTTCTCTAGGAAAACCATTTGAGACTACCACAATCATGAATGCCGCTGTTGCCAATATTATAGCGTCCATATTACTCGGCAAGCGATATGAATATGAAGATCCCACATTTATAAGATTACTGAACTTGAGCAATGAAAACATCCAGGTCTTGGGAAGTCCCTCCGTCTTGGTAAACGGCTTAAAATTTGGTTTTAAAAAGGTTGAAATACCAGTACAAACAGTACAGGTGGGGTGATGTACATGTTCATGCCTTTAAAGATCCCCAGCACAAACTCAGGACTTCATAGCAGAGACAAAACTTGTTCTGAGAAACTTGCAGCTTATTTGAAATGTTTAGGAAAATATATGGAACAGTCCTTTCAAAACTGTACCGCTTTAAAGGGTTTAACTTTAAGGGTGGTCAGGGCCTCAAACATTCCTTGCGGCTGCTTGAAACAGAAGTGGGAGAAAGATTTTAAAAGATGCCAGTGTCGTACACAGCGTGATGTCACTTGTGGTTTTGCCTGGAAGTGACGTCATAGTGCGTGCAGTGCCAGCAACCCACCCACCCCATGTCCCCATTCCTACTCTACCGGTGGTTACACAGCCTGGTGGCCCTAACCACTGCCACCCCACTCCCCACCAAAAGCCCCCCCTCTGCCGCCCTAACCGGGTGATCTCCTCCGCCGGAGCCCACCATCCAGCCATCCAAGCCTGTCCCAGCGAGGTCTGGCCCCGGAGGAAGCAGAGCCCAGCTGCCTCCGCTGGCCACCTCCACACCCACCCCTGTGCCCCGCCCCACCCCTGTGCCCGGCCTTGCCTGCCTGACGTCGAGCCTGTCCCATCCACCTGGCCTGCCCGGCTTGCTCCTCAGGGGGGAGGAGGCAGAGGAGGAATGGCGGCGGCCAGCGGAGGGAGGAGGCGGCAGCAAAAGGGTATCCAGGCCCCACCGGGAGGTTGGCATCTGCTCCTCGCCTAGGGCGCAGAATCACCTCGAGCCAGCCCTGCCAGCAACCCACCCACCCCATGTCCCCCTTCCTACTCTGCCGGTGGCTACACAGCCTGGTGGTCCTAACCACTGCAATGCTTGGAAACCAGCGGGAGAGTTTGGGTGGTTCAGCATCATGGGAGAGTTTCAAAACACCTCAGAGGTTTCTGCCACAGCAGTAGGATTTGGGGATTTCTTGATCTTTTTTTTTTCACCTCATATTTTATTCTTTTAGCTGTACAACATGTTTCCCGCTCTGGGTTTTCTTTCTGGTGGCCGCAAGACTGTCCTTAAGAACGCGAATGAAATGCTTGACTTCATACAGGCCACCTTCTTAGAACACCTTAAAGTACTGGACGTGAATGACCAGAGGAGCTTTATCGATGCTTTTCTAATCCAACAGCAAGAGGTAAACATGCCGATAATCACAGGTGAACTTCTCTCACCCACTGACTTAAAGTCTCTTTGCACGTGAATGCCAGGCCAGCTGGCAAGGAATCCCGCTTGGGGGAAGGGGGAGCCACCAATCAAACTAGCCGGGATTTCTGCAAGAAAACCACCAATTAAATATGCAGCACAAACATTATTCTGCTTTCTCCCATTCCCCAGTTGTCTTTCCCCTTATGTCTCTGCAACAAAAAGGTGACACTAACTTAACCCTCCCCCCCGAAAAGTTGAGAATTCAGAAATTAGAACAAATTGCACCTTTCCCCAGTGGACAGAATAATAATGGAACTCTTGGGGCCTGTGTAGGCCCGGTGG
>NW_015185055.1:0-2825 GCF_001447785.1 Gekko japonicus
GAGCCCATGCCCCCCCCTGCCCCGGCACCCACACACCCCCGGAAAATCCTGGCTACAGGCCCAGTGCATCCTGGCTTGCCAGGATGAAAAGGCAGTGGCAGAGTCATTTATTTATTTTCATTCATGCCCGTTTTCATTTCAAGAGCCAGTCTGATGTAGCGGTTAGGAGTGGCAGACTCTAATCTGGGAGAACCGGGTTTGATTCCCCACTTCTCAGCATGCAGCGGCTGGTGTGACCTTGGGTCAGTCACAAGTTCTCTCTGAGCTGTTCTCTCAGGAGCAGTTCTCTCAGAGCTCTCTCAGCCCCACACACCTCACAGGGAGTCTGTTGCGGGGAGGGGGAGGGAAAGGGGATTGTCAGCCACTCTGAGACTCCTTCGGGTAGTGAAGGGCGGGGTACAAATCCAATCTCTTCATCTCTTCTCCTTCTCCCCAGCGGGGGTCCAGAGAGTGTTCCCTCAAAGCCATGCATGTGAGCGGCCGCTCATTAACACAGAAGCCCCGCTCAGCAGCAATCTGCCCGTTGACCGTTTGAAGATGACAGCAGTTCCGTTCTGCTCAGGATGGGAACTGCTCCACTCAGAGTGGTGGTGGGAAATTAGGGGGGGCATTGGACCCAAAGCCACTTACCTCTTTCTCCACTCTGCCATTCTATCCACTCCAAGAATCCTGAGGAGTAGGTTGGGCCGAGAGAATGCGACTGGCCCCGGGTCACTCTGAGAGCTTCCCTAGCAGTGTGGGGGTCAGAGACTGGTTCTCTCAGCTTCTAGATGAGCCGTCTAACCATTATACCACACCGGCTGTCACACTGTTCTTAGGTTTAGGTGAAGGTGGGTAGCCGTGTTAGTCTGTCTGTAGCAGTAGAAAGGAGTCCAGGAGCACCTTGAAGACTGACAATATTTGGGGTAGGGTCGGTGCTTTCGTGAGTCCTTGCTCACTTCTAGAGATCCTTCAGGTTCTTCAAGTATCTGAAGAAGTGAGCAGTGACTCATGACAGCTCACACCCTGCCACAAATTTTGTTAGTCTTTAAGGTGTCCCTGGACTCTTTTCTACCGTTCTCCAAAAATCAGGTTGTTAGTTCTCCGAAAATTAGGTTGAAGATGATGATGATGATGATGATGATGATGATGATGAAGAAGAAGAAGAAGAAGAAGAGACAGAGGAGGAGGAGGAGATTGGATTTATATCCCTTCACTACCCGAAGGAGTCTCAGAGCAGCTTACAGTCTCCTTTCCCTTCCCCTTCCCACAAGAGACACCCCGTGAGGTAGGTGAGGCTGAGAGAGCTCTTTCGAGGACTGCCCTTGAGAGAACTTCTCTGAAAGAACTCGTGACTGACCCAAGGTCACACCAGCAGCTGAATGTGGAGACGTGGGGAAACAAACCCAGTTCTCCCAGATTAGAGTCCGCACTCTTAACCACTACACCAAACTGGCTCTTTTAACATGGACACATTTTGATTTGCTAGTAAGGCAAAACCCGTCTTCAGGCCTTGGATGTCCCATTCCCTCAGTCAGAGATCTGGCAGGGGTCTTTGTAGTATCCAATTCGTATCCATCCTCCCACATACCCCCATGTGTACACACAAGCACACACACCCCATGACAAGAGCATTGCTAGTATAAGGATAATGTATTTTTGGATTGTGTTATCCACCCTGTGTGTGCAAATTTAAAGGCAGGGGTGAACAGATGTAAGTTCTTTGGGTGGCAGTTATCAGGAATGGGTGGCAGTTATCAGCATTGCTAGTATAAGGATAATGTATTTTTTTATTGCGTTATCCACCCTGTGTGTGCACATTTAAAGGCAGGGGTGAACAGATGTAAGTTCTTTGGGTGGCAGTTATCAGGAATGGGTGGCAGTTATCAGCATTGCTAGTATAAGGATAATGTATTTTTGGATTGTGTTATCCACCCTGTGTGTGCAAATTTAAAGGCAGGGGTGAACAGATGTAAGTTCTTTGGGTGGCAGTTATCAGGAATGGGTGGCAGTTATCAGCATTGCTAGTATAAGGATAATGTATTTTTGGATTGTGTTATCCACCCTGTGTGTGCAAATTTAAAGGCAGGGGTGAACAGAGTTGCCGCATGACGGAGTGAGCTCTCGTCTCTAGTTCCAGCTCCTGCCAACCTAGCAGTTCGAAAGCAAGAAATTGCAAGTAGATAAATAGGTACCACTTCGGTGGGAAGGGAACAGCGTTCCGTGCGCCTTGGTGTTTAGTCATGCCGGCCACATGACCACGGAAATGTCTTCGGACAGCGCTGGCTCTTCGGCTTGGAAACGGAGATGAGCACCACAACTCTAGAGTCGGATTCGACTGGCTTTCGAGCAAGGGAACCTTTACCTTTAGTATAAGGATAATGTATTTTTTGACTGTGTGTGCACATTTAAAGGCAGGGGTGAACAGATGTAAGTTCTTTGGGTGGCAGTTATCAGGAACGGGGGACGTCACGTCTGATTTTCATTTTCAGGGGTCTTAATGGATACCACCATGAAGGGCTGCGCTTCTGAGCAGATCTGTTTCGGGTTAAAAACTGGCATTAATAGCTTCGGGAAAGCTCAAACAGGTCATTGCCGAGCCGCCAACAAGGGGTCTCCAGTGTCTGGATCCATCCTTCTGGTTCTCTCTGGGATCTTGGCGACGAAGGTCTTCTTTTAGTCTTCCTCTCGCATCAATACAGCTCGGAAGGGAGGGTTTCCCCTCAATTCCGTGCCATCTTCTCTGCATTCTGTTCCGTGGCTCTTGAGAGGGACTGGTCCTCTGCAGTTTATGTTAACAAAATGCACAATAAGAGATTTGTTCTAACCTGCACAGCAGAAAACTG
>NW_015185056.1:0-2608 GCF_001447785.1 Gekko japonicus
AATGAAGACCAGTGGACACCTTAAGTGTAGTTGAAGTTGTGTGAAGGTGTATTCTCTGACCTTCAGATACGTGCATCCGAATACAGTGAATGTGTGTTGCAGCTTCTGCCAGATGCTTCCGAAAATCTGGCTACTGTCACTTGGAAGACTCATCACACCAAAAGCAACCAGTCCAGTATTCAAGGTTCAACAGCAAGCAGGCAAATAGCTCCGGGTATTGCCACACACAAGTGCAACAGCCTTCCCTAATCTACACCCTACTTCTGGTATGCAGTTGTTGGTGGACCTATAGTCTCACCTGCTCATAAAACAAACCCGCAATCTAAGCTGGTGACCTTGTGGTGGTGACTTCCGTAGGTGAACTATGTGTTGTGTGACAAAAGTACTTCCATTTATTTGGGTGGGTAGCTGTGTTGGTCTGAAGCAATAGAACAAAGTTTGATTCCAGTGGCACCTTTAAGCCCAACAAAGTTTAATCCTGGGTATAAGTGTCCGTGTGCACGCATGGGAAAGCTTATACCCAGAAGGAAACTTGGTTGGTCTTAAAGGTGCCACTGGAATCAAACTTTGTCCTCTTCCATTTATTCAGTTCTGGACCTACAGCTAATTGGATTCATTATGAAACAGGAAAAGAAGAATTCCGTACCACACCGCAGCTTTATAATCATGAGTGATCTTTCTGCCCTTTATAGTGGGAACTATACATGCCCCTGATTTGTGATGGAGAATTTAGTCTCTTGGTTGGATGATAGAGATGGGCAAGCCCATCCCTTCTTAGGTGCTTTGGTTAGCCTCAATTCACGAAGCTGTGGTTGTGTAGCAGTGATGCTCTGTCTTCTCGGTGCTTGGGGGGGGCAACAGTGGGAGGGCTTCTGGAGTTCTGGCCCTACTGGTGGAGCTCCTGATGGCCCCTGGGTTTTGGCCACTGTGTGGCTCAGAGTGTTGGACTGGATGGGCCATTGGCCTGATCTAAGATGTCTTCTCTTACGTTCTTATGGCTTCACTGGTGGACCTCCTGATGGCCCTTGGGATTTGGCCACTGTGTGGCACAGAGTGTTGGACTGGATGGGCCATTGGCCTGATCTAACGTGGCTTCTCTTATGTTCTTATGGCCCCACTGGTGGACCTCCTGATGGCCCCTGGGTTTTGGCTACTGCACGACACCGAGTGTTGGACTGGATGAGCCATTGGCCTGATCCAACATGGCTTCTCTTATGTTCTTATAATCGCCCATCTTGGAGCTTGGACTAATCCTGACTGCTCTTGGACTGACATTTCTCTCCCCCCCCCCCCAGGTGGTTTGCGAACACTTGCAGGCGCCCAAGCTTCCTGACAAAGCCCTTCTGAAAAACATCTTCCAGGCCGTCAACGTCTATTACAACTACTCCGGCAATGCGTCATGCTTCAACTTGTCGCAGACGGCTACGCAGAGCCTTGGGATGCAGGGCTGGTATTACCAGGTACGTGTCCCTCCCTCTGCAATTCTGTGGCAGCGCCTGGAGCAGAAAACAAAAGAGATCCCAGCTTGAGAGGCTTTCTGCGGTGAAGGTTCAGTTGCCAGGCCTTGAAGCTGCTGTATGCTGAGTCAGACCACTTGATCCATCAGTGTCGGTCTTGGCTACTCTACTCAGACTGTCAAGTGGCTCTCCAGGGTCTCCGGCAGAGGTCTTTCACATCACCTACTCCTTTTAAACTAGAAATGCCAGGGATTGAACCTGGGTCCTTCTACATGCCAAACAGATGATCTACCACTGAGCCACAGCCCCTCCCAATGGACACATAAATTGGAATGATCATATGGCGTTGTGTGTGGAATAGCCAGGAGATTCCTGAGAAGAGTGTTTGGCTGCCAAAGCTGTACCTTTTTTGGGGGGGGGCACCACTAGGTGGTAAGCAGTGTTCCCTCTAAGCTGAGTGAGTGTGAGCTAGCTCACAGTTTTTTAGCCTGCGGCTCACACCTTTTTGTCTTCGCTCAGGAAGGAGGGCTCCGGAGCAAACTGATTTATGCAGCAGCCAAATGGCTCGCTCGCAACTTGAATGCCAGTAGCTCACCAAGCAGAATTTTTGCTCACAAAGACTCCACAGCTTAGAGGGAACATTGGTGGTAAGCTGTGCTTCTTTTTTAGTTGGAGAGTGCTGTGGCTTCCATAAGGCCACCCAGCTAGCTTCAAGCGGGGAAGTGGGGAATCAAACCCGGTTCTCCAGATGAGGGCTCACTGCTCCCACTGCTCTTAACCACTACACCAAACTGGCTCTCTGGCACATGAAGCTGCCTTATACTGAATCAGACCTTTGATCCGTCAGAGTCACTGTTGTGTACTCAGACTGACAGCAGCTCCTTGGAGTAGAGGTGGAAGTCTTCTGCATCACCTGTGACCTTACTGGATATTTACTGGATCCTTACTGGAGATGCCGGGGATTGAGCCCGGGACCTCCTGCGTGCCAAGCAGGGGCTACACCTCTGAGCCGCGGCCCTTTCCCTTCCCTTATACTGAGCCAGACCACTTGTCCATCATGTTCCAGTACTGTCCACTCAGACTGGCAGCGTCTCTCCAGGGCAGTGTTCCCTCTAAGCTGGGGTTAGTGTGAGCTAGCTCACGGTTGTTTA
>NW_015185057.1:0-2488 GCF_001447785.1 Gekko japonicus
GCTGATGCTAACCAACCAGATTGCTTGGAACAGCCTATCACTCAAGGGTCTCTGGCTTCTGTGAAGAATTAACCTTTCACAGTCCTTTATCTGTCTACATGGCATTTCTAAGCTTTTAAAAATGCATTCTGCCATAGTTGGATTCAGGGCTCATGGCCACACAAGAGAAGTCAGGCCAGATGACAGACTTGGGTGAACGGTATTCCAGGGGATCAATGTCGGCAGGCTCAGGGTACTTGGCAAAATACTCCACCATTATCTCTGCTGAATCCTCCACCATTGCATGCCTGGCATCCCTGCCACTGTTGACCTCCCAGTTCACTAATGACATCCAGTAGTGAGTCTTCTCCCCCGCTGGGGTCTTTGAGTCAGAGGAGCTGGCCTGCCACTCCTCTTCCTCCTCCTCCTCCTCTTCCCTAGCCTCTTCCACCTGCTGTTCCCTCTGGCCACATCTTTGGGCCTGTACCTAGAGATGGGTATGAACTGGGAAAATGTGGTTCAGTTCAGTTCATGATGTGTGGCAGGCCCACAAACCGAACCATGAACTGAACTAAAATGGCCTTATATGAACCGAATGGACTCATTCAGTTTTTTAATGTGGCAGAATGGCCCCTGGTATCCTAGAGACTCCAAACTCACAGGGATTCTCCAGCTGATTTTTCTCTACCTGCCCACTACATTTGGTGAGGATTGACTATAGGGGATACAAGTTACAGCCCCCCCCAAAGGTGCTCCCAGGGAAGTGCTTTAGGGGATGTGTTGGGCGCAGCTTCAGGGGTGTATAGAACAAACCCTGTACAATCTACACACACCAAACACATAGGGAACCTCGCCCTATCCACTGTGCAAGAGACAGAGGGAAGAGGAACTCCACCTACATCTTGATTGCCTGCTTGGTGGAGCAGAAGAGTATGGAGCAGGATGTCATTGCCTCCATAATAACCACCCTGCATGGGAAAGACAAGATCAAACAGATGAAATCACCCAACCCTAATGGTCCATGTCCTCAAACCTTTCCAAGATACCACCAACATCAGGCCACCCTCCAACTGGTCGAAAGGGCTTTATGGAGGGCCCAGGAAGCAGTCACCCACCACATGCATTACATGATTGCTGAGTATGGCTACCCTTTCTCCCACAGGTCCAGGAGTCACCCACACTTTTTCAGGTGGCCACATCCCTGGGCCCCATTCACTGTCTGTGAACAATATGATTGCAGGATATGGCCAAACCCCCTTCCTTCCCTGCCCTGTGCCCAGGAGTCACCCGCACTGTCGCGGATAGCCTTTCCAAGACACCACCAACATCAGACCACCCTCCAACTGGTCGAAAGGGCTTCATGGAGGGCCCAGGAAGCAGTCACCCACCACATGCATTACATGATTGCTGAGTATGGCTAACCTTTCTCCCACAGGCCGCTTCCTGGAAGTGTAAACGCTAAACTGCTAAAAGCCGGGAACAGCCTGCATTAATAATGTGCGCCGGCTATTTACGCTGACTGACCTCCTAGCCTCATTCTGGCACCAGGAAGGTGCAGGTGATTGCCTTGAAGAGGGGGTAGTGATGTGGCCGGATGTGCCTATGGCCCACAGTGGCTGGATCCTGCCCTATTTGCCGCTGCACCTAGGAACCTAGGCGACTATGTGCATAGGCGCCCATGCACATAGGTGTCTGCCATGAGTAAAACGCCGTTTACAGCTGTGCATCCAGGTCAGCAGTATGAATGCTCCCTTGTGCCTCCTCCTGGTATGCTCCCGCATCAGTCTATGCAGTGTGACCTGGAATACCCGAACAGTTTGTTTCGGCTTTTTTTTGCAACGACTCTCTCCCGCTTCAAACTGCCAGTCTGAACTCGGCCTATGATTCTATGATGAGTGAACAGTACTCTGTTCAATTAGACTTTTAGTACAAATTGTAAATGGCATCTTTGAACATCTGAGGAAAAGTCCAATTTCTATCAAGCATTCCAAGTTCAGCGAAATTGTCCTGTTTTATAGTTTATGCACAAATTATATGTAGGAACTGATACAGCCTGCTTTCCCTAAAATGTTGTCTAGAGCTACTATCCCAAAGATCAAACAGTTACTTGATGGTAACTTTTTTGGGAGGTATTTTTAGAAGTTAATTTGTTCGCTTCAGTTGCTGCGAAAATTAGGAGAAATATTGTACATCCTCCGCATTTGATTTTGTTACTTTGACAGTGGAGCTCTAAAGCTAATTATAAACTACTAGGATAGTACTTAATGGTGGTTTGGGTTTTCACAGTCCTCTGAAAAGGAGCTATACCAGCATAACTCCCCCCCCCCGGCAGTGCTAGGTATGTGCTGGGGGAGGAGCAGGATTTAAGAAAGCATCCTAAGCCCAAGTGCAAACAGCTGACCTCATTGGGAGTGGAAAACAGAATCTCTTCCACATGCCTCCTGCTGTGCCTTCTGTAGCCAGAATACATTTTAAGATATCAACTAAGGCCCAATCTGCATCTAGTATT
>NW_015185058.1:0-2432 GCF_001447785.1 Gekko japonicus
GTAGTAATTCATGGCCGTGTAGTAATGGCAGTTTGGTAGCACCCTGCATAGACAAATACAATTACGCTTCTAGACTGGGGGCTATCAAGCACTAATTAAAGAAGCTCAAGCTGAAATTTTTAGGCCACTCAAAAATTCTGAACAAGTGGCTCAATTTACAAAATCAAAAGGAATGATGGCAAAGATGTATGTCATATTGTTTGATAGAAAAGTCAACGAGCCAGGAAACACTAATCCACTTCTGGGTAAAAATTTATAATGATAACAGTGAATATCTCAAAAAATGTAGAGATAAGAGAGAATGGTCTGAAATTTCTGTATAGGTGGTATTGTGCACCAGATAGAATCTCTACCATGACCCAAACTCTGACCTATATTGTTGTTATTCTCAGGCAAAAGATACACCTTTTCATATTTGGTGGGTCTGCCTTCTGGTTAAAGAAATTTGGCAAGACATACGCAGAATTATTAGCCAAATTTTGATGCACAACAAGGTGACATGTAATTTAGTGCTAACTTTATTTGGTCAGATGGAGGAAAACCTGGAGAGGAAACATGGCTGTTTGTTAAGGAATTTATAATGGCCATCTGGATTACTTCTGGGGAAAAACTGGAGGCAGAAGACAACACCTTCAGTTGAAAGCTGGCTTAGGAACTGGTTCATCAGGCTGACAGACAAAATTACAATACATAGATTGGTTTTTTTTGGAGGGGGGACACAAGCAACATTTATTCAGAGATGGAGATTATTGTTTACTGGAAAAAGGTAAAATCAGAGAAAAATGGAAAACATAAATATTGTATGTCCATATAGACGGGCTAATATAGAAAGATATTGCCCTATCGTGCACAGATGTTTTCCCTCGCTTTCACCATGCATATCCATCAGGTTTTCTTTGTTATTTTGCATTGATTTTCCTCCCTTCAGGGCTCAGTTCACTTTCTGGTCACTGTTTCCCTGCTTTTTCTGAGAGTGCTTTTATGCCAATTTCCCCCTTGTTTCACTTCCAATCTGAAGGTAATTCAAAAGCATACAGATTCCCTTGGATTTTCCTTTTGTCAGCCCTTGAAGGTCACTCCCCCACCCACATCGAGTTTGTTTTGCCCACTCTGCACCTTCTGCCATCCACTCCCCTTCATCAGTATACAACCTGCATTTTCTCTCATTTTGAATTTTTTTTACAAGTGGCATGAGTCTAGCAATATGAGACTGTCCCTAGTCTCAGATCACTGAATAATTTTTTTTTTAAAAAAACCCACTTCCTTCCGGTACGGCGCGACAACGGGAGGGTGTTCGGTTAGCTCCGAGCCCTCCTGAACCTCTCTCATCTTCTTCGAGCCTCCCAGCACTGGGAGAGCTCGACCTGCACTCCGGTGGAGAGAGCAGGAGTAGGGGGCTTTCTGCTGGCCCCTCCCGCAAACTGGCAAAGCGGGGGGGGGGGTGACCGGCACTGCCCTAATGCGGAGCGAGAGTTCGGGATGAACATGGCCGCCATGTTCCCAAGACGCTGCCACCCGGTTCTTTTAAACTTTAGTTTCTTTTCTTGAATCGATGCATCACATTGAAGAGTTTGGACTTCCCCCTTTTTGGCTATTTCCCGGTGGGAGAGCGTGGAAAAAGAGGAGAATGGATTATTATACCCCCAGTGAGTATTCCCTGCTATAAGGAAAAACGGCCGTAAAAAAGTTGTGTGGGAATTGAGAGAGATGAAAAGTGACGGAGGAAAGAAAAGACTATGGTTTCTGCTTTACTACAAATACTATTAATATGATTTCTGATGCTGTGGAGAGCTTTGTTGGTGTTGTATTTAAAGAAAATATACTTAAACTCGGCTAATTGAAAGCGACGTGTGATGAAGGAAAAAATGGAGGCGGTGGAGGTTAACGAGGGCACAGATCAAGACATAAAGGTTGGTGAGCTTTTAGGAGAGCAATTAAAAAAACACTGTTAGAAGAATTGAGGCAAGCTTGCAAAGAGGCTGTGAAACAAGCCTGCAAAGTAGCCTGTGAGGATTTTTTGAAAAACTTTCCAAGTGTAAAGGTAGAGGAGAAGGACAATGGAGAACAAATACAAGGAGAGCAAAGGTGGGGTGAAGTTCAGGAAGCAGAGCAAGAGAGAGAGACCTATGTTATTCAACCTGTGTGCAAAGAAGGGGAGCTGCAAGAGGTGGATACTCTGGATTGTTTGTTGGAGAATCAAAGTATTTTGAAATTAGAAAAATGGAAGAAAGTCTTTGTGGAACCTACTGCCAGGAAGAAGAGGTTAATAAGAGGGGAAAAAATTAAAGAAAGGTGTGATGAAGTTCAAACGCTCCAAACACTTAAACTGGACTTTAAAGGAATATGGAAAGGTACTTTCGAAATTTGGAAAGAGAACTACAGGAATACAAGAATTGGCGTCATTTGGAAGAAAATGGAAGAAATCAAGATAA
>NW_015185059.1:0-2605 GCF_001447785.1 Gekko japonicus
TCAGAACAGACATCACCAGGCACTTGTTTGGCATACTTGATTTTTCAAAATAGGCACATACATTCTTGACGTTAACATCTCCTAATGAAGCTAGCAGCACTTATGACATTCAGGCAAAGTTCAGGAATTTAGGACGTACGAAGACTTTAAGTCCTAAGGCACACAAGATGGAGTTGCTTTTGGTTAATTTCTCTGATGCAGGCCTTCAAGTCCCTCACGTTTTGTAGGTTAATAACTTCCCAGTTCATGAATGATCCTATTCTACCAAGGCCGGCCATTGTTCCACCTGACCCAGTACAGCCTATTCTGACAGGAAACAATTTCCCAAGACTTCAGGCCAGAGACTCTCTGGCAGAGAAAGGCATTTCTCAGCATCTCCCATCAGGCACGCCGTAACCCACAGTGCTGGGGAACGAACCTGGAGTCGTTGCAATAAAAGCTGGTGTTCGACCGCCGTGCCACAGCACTGCTCCACAGCCAAGGCGGGCTCCTTCATGTATGCACCTATGCGCGTATCGCTTCCGTCCATACGTTCTGTCACTTTTTAGACCAGGGGTCCCCAAACCTTTTGAGCCTGCAGGCACCTCTGGGATTCTGACACAGCGTGGTGGCCGCAGCCACAAAATGGCTGCCGCGGGAGGTGAAGACAGCCACAAAATGGCTGCCACAGCTTACCTTCGGCCACGCAGTGAAGATCCTTGTGCTGTGGTGGGCAGCTCCTACCCACGTGACATCTTTTAAAATCGGCACAGCCAATCAAGGGCTAATCAGAAGCGCTGCTGGGCAAAAGCCCCACCTGGGCCTGCCCACTATGTACCTAAAGGACCGCCTTTCCCCATATGTTCCCCAGCAAGCACTGGAATCGGGTACTCAAAATCGCCTGGTCGTCCCAGGCCCCAGAGAAGCCAGGCTTGCGGTAACGAGGGCCAGGGCCTTCTCGGTGGTGGCTCCACACTGGTGGAATGAGCTCCCGGAAGACACCGGGGCTCTGCGGGACGACCTTTTACAGTTCCGCGGGGCCTGTAAAACGGAGCTGTTTCACCAGGCATTCACAGAAGGAGCTGCCTGCAACGATCTGAGGCCCTGGCCCCAACACCACCGATACCAACAACATCATAGCATCATTACCGTCACTGAATAGCCTGTGCCTCGCTGATACGACCCCAGACCATGCGCTAACTGTGGACTCCCTCTGTGGTATATGCTATGGCTAGCACTTTAGGCATCCTTTTAAACTTAATTTCTTGTAATTTTACTTGAGAGATGGTTTTATATGTAATAATGATGCGAGCCGCCCTGAGGCTGCTGTGGCGGGGAGGGCGGGATGGAAGCCAAAAGAAATAAATAAAAACGCGCTGGTGGAAGCCGTGGCGCCCCCGGGCCCCGTGTTGGAGACCCCTGTTTAACACGTTCAAGGGTACATTTTGAGCATTTATCCCGCTAAAAGCCACGGGGGTGAGCCGGTACTGCTGGGCAAGGCACACACGGCGGTGCCCCATCCTCAACAAGACGGGACCCACTGCCTCCGAGGGCTCACACCATGAACGAGGACAAACGCCCGTCAGTCAAGGTCTGTGCACAGCCTGTGCTGCCCTCCTTAGATAAGCATCTGGAGCAGAGGTCCATCAGTGGCTCTTAGCCACAAGGTATAGATAGGGGCTCTGGGGCAAGGGATGCTCTGTCATCTTGGTGCTTGGGGGGGGGTCAACAGTGGGGAGGGGCTTCTAGTGTCCTGGCCCCACTGCTGGACCTCCTGATGGCACCTGGTATTTCTGGCCACTGTGTGACACAGAGTGTTGGACTGGATGGGCCATCGGCCTGATCCAACATGGGCGTCTCTTATGTTCTTAAAGTCTCTTGTCTTGAAAACCCAACAGGCTCACCATAACTCAGCTGCAACTTGGCAACAATAGACACACACACACACGGACACGGACAGGAGACCACCAAGGAAGTCCAGGGTCGCTATGCAGAGGCAGGCAAAGGCCAACCACCTCTGAACACCCCTTGCCTAGAAAACCCTACGGGGTCACCATAAGTCGGCTGTGACTTGACGACCTTTCCCACGCCAATGGAGGCAAGCAGCGCTGCATCTGTAACCCTCATTTCCGGGTCAAAACTCACATTGCTGGAATAGGGAGGCCAATATTCTGGTGGATCGGAGGATTGGTTTATTTTTTTAAACAAGAGGCACTCGCGGATTTCACTCTCCTGGACCTCCAGCAGCTGCAAGTGGAGGAGTGGGGAATCATCTGCTGGCTTGTTCACAGCTTCCTTTCCTTCCGCCCTCCGACGAAAATGTTGTCTTAAGTGACTTTCACCGACACTTTCAGGATCCCCCGAAGGATGATACAGGAAGCGGTGAATTTCCTCTCGGCTCACTTTCTATTCAAAATCCATGGGAGTTCCCGACTTAATGTGTGATGGATTGCAGTTTATCTGACCCGCGGCTGCCTGCAATTATCCAAAGGAATTTCTATTGCTTTGCTGGGTAGACGCAGAAACTTGCGGATCCCTGCTTGACGACCAGGAGATTCTCGCGGCAAAAACGAGTTAGGGGCCCTCGAAGTTCAGAGGACTCTAGAAATTAGCTGTTGTAGATTTT
>NW_015185060.1:0-2460 GCF_001447785.1 Gekko japonicus
CTAGGCATATTGAATTGTATATTACCACAAATATATAGCTTAGGACTGAAGAAGTAAAGTCAGCTGCCATTCTGGTGAAGATCAATATCATAATAAAAAGCCTCAAATGGGATTCTCAGTCATACACAGCCATTGTGTAAACTTGGCTTTCTTGCCATTCTTACTTGAAAGGACAAATGTGCATACTAACAAATCAACTACTGGTCTAACTGAGTTCTATTCAAATTATCAGCCTTCATGTGGCTCGTGAGGCAAATCTTTTTCTGGTGGGGCTGAAGTTCTCAGTGCAGAAAGAAAAGCTTAGCCAATAGAAAGCTGTTATCAGGATAGATCTCTAAACTGCAAGCTGTCAATCACTTTAGATGACAGTTCTCAGCTGCTGCAAGTTAATCACTTCTCCCAACCTAAGCGACAATTCTGATAATAAGATGGCAGGTGGGAGTGATGACTTCTATAGTTAAGAAAGCTAACACATAGGCAGAAAAACTCTCTTAAAGGAGACCAGTTTCTTGATATAGAGTTAGAAGAGATCCTAGAGGTCACCTACTTCAACCCTCATGCTCAGTGTGGGCATCAGCAACTACAGCCCCCCCCCTTAAAGGAGCAAGTGATTTTAAAAAATGTTTTTAAATGACTGGAAAAAGCATTTACAGGAGAGATTCTTGTGGGGGTGGAGAAAGGGGGTGGAACCCCTAAAAGCCCCACCGTAGCTACAGGCCTGGCGTGCACACACACGCGTCTTCAGGCACACTGAAGAGATACACTGTATCTGAAGAGAGCTCATACCTTGAATAAAACTTTGTTGGTCTTAAAGTTTCCACTGTTCTGCTGCTTCAATCCAACACTGCTACCCACCTGAATCTAACTACTGGTCTAGTCATTGTTCCTTCCCTTTCCAAGTTCTTCAGAATGCTGCTTCCCCTTTTGTTTTCCATTTTTTTAGAGTGCTGAATATAAATTTATTCATACTTTTTCATTCATTGCCATATTCAAAACAATCACAATCACTTTAAAGATAGTTGCAAAATTGTTCCAGGAATGGTGATGAGGTGGGTCATGTTACAGGCACCAGCCAGTCCACACCAGACATTGCAACTTATGAAGCTCATGCACTCAACTGGAATTTTCAGAACTTAACATATACAGGAAAGGAACATTTTAATTAAATGCTATGAGAGAACGTAGACAGTTGTCCTACTGTGAAAATGTTACTATCATGTTCAAAACACAAAGATTTACCCACTGTTAGGCCTCAAAGGAAAGCATACTACAACATTTGAATATATCAGTGCAAGAAAAAAAAGAAACAAAGATTTGTTTGTTTGTTATTTCGTCCTACCTGTGGGTCAGAGAGTCGAGATAGATCAGGGTACAAGTAGAATTTTATTCCCTCAGAGGCCCCAGGAAGTGTTACTCCTCGTATCAGCAGAACCAACAGCATCATGTAAGGGAAAGTAGCAGTTACATATACAACCTATGAACAAAACAGACAATACACAGTTAGGAATGCACTTTCAGTTCTTGTAGAGTTTCCCTATATTGAAGAAGTTCAAACTCATCCTACCTGATTTTCTTTTTTTAAGAATGTGAGTTCGGCTGTTGCCAAATTTTGTTTTATGGTTTTATGCCTATCATTATTAACATTTAGTGTTTTTTCTGGTTGCTGAATAAAAGGAGGAGAAAAATTATAAGGAAAGGAGAGGATGAGATCTTCACATAGGGAAGGTAGCCTTTGGAGCAGCACAAAAGGGAACTGCAACTTCCTGAGATCTCCAGAGCAATACTACAACAGATAGGGGTTCTAGGAAAAAAGCCCACGGTAAAAAGCCCATGCTCGTAAATCCTCACAGGAAAAAAGCCCACGTGTAAATAAGCCCACATGGAAAAAAACTCATATACATAAAAGCCCACACGGGAAAAAACCCACATGGAAAAATACCATTTAAAGCATCATAGATATTTATAACTGTGGATAACCATTCATCTCAATTTATGAGAATGAACAAGTATTATCTATATTCACATGCAACAATTTGTGTTGTGATTTTATCAAGTATAATTAAATAATAATTTTGCTATGTTATTAGCCCGTGCATTAACCAGTTTCAGTTTGTGGCAAGCAAGGTTCCTCCACAGTCCATCATATAGAGACCACACACCAGTGTTCCCTCTAAGCTGAGTTAGTGTGAGCTAGCTAGATCACAGGTTTTTAGCCTCCAGTTTACAGATTTTTGTCTTCGCTCAGGAAGGATGGCTCCAGAGCAAACTGATTTATGCAGTAGCCAAATTGCTAGCTCACAACTGTAATGCCAGTAGCTCACAATGTAGAATTTTTGCTCACAGCACTCTACACCTTAGAGGGAGTATTGCCACACACTAGGATGACTGCTGTGGAATAGAATTAAGAGCACTATGGGACATGGTTGCCACGTCTGTTGTTATTTGTTATTTAATGTTGTC